>NC_137674.1:45475749-45680749 GCF_963989245.1 Nansenia antarctica | reverse complement strand
GATGCAATAAGAAAAACAAATGTTTATAGAGAGAGGTGGAAACGGCTGAGAGAGCAGCAAACACTCGGAATAAGAATGTAAATAATGCAATGTTCACTACAATTCCCAACCTGTTGTTATAGCGATATAGGAGAAACAAGCGTAGAATGAGACTTTTGGTCTGAATAGTTCCTTTGGGGAGGCTTGCCCTTGGGGGACACCTCTGAGAGTAAACACCAGAGAATGAGAGAAGAAGAGGGGAAAAGATAAAGAGGAGAGAAGCAGATGGTATTTCTCTAAAGATCAGGTGCCATTGACACCCTAGACATAAAACAGAGAATGATATGGTTCCATTCAGGTTCCTATTTGAACACCATAGTTTGGTTTGGTTGTTTCATTGGTAGCCAATCCTTTCAATTACTGCAGAAACTCGGCACAAAGACTTGAATAAAGGAAACGGTTGAACTTTTCACCCAACACTGTTATTACGCAGGGAAGGCAGAAATAGCTGTGTGACTTAACTTTCAAAGAAGACCCGGAATCAAATAGAGCTCACCTTCAAACCCACCTAATGCAACTTCTTATTCTTCAAGAGATATTTGGATTTTTTACACGAATCGAAAGATTCAAGCAGCACACACTAGAGTGAATCTGCCCAGAACTCCTTGTGATAAGACCAGTCATAATTGCATTTAAACAGAAATGGTGATGTCACTTGCAACCACAGCAATGGAAACTAAAAGTGGGCACAGAGGCCAAATACATGCTTATGGAAATGGGAATCAGCCTCACAATGTCTTCCTGGAGGAGGTAACCAAGAAGGGGAAAAAGCATGCTGGGAAGAGGGCGCCCTGAGGTAGAGTCTGAGCCAGAGGTGATTACAGTACATCTCACTCGGTGCCGGCATGGTGTGATAAGCCAAAAGTGCTCATGAACGATTGCATTCGCCCAGCCAAGCGTCCGTCTCCTCCCTGGGACGGCTCTGTGGCAGCCCCTCGCGGACCCTCTACAGGCCCACACCAGATAACATCTGTGCTTGTTCGCCAGCCCAGACAGATGGCGAACAGGGTGAGCCAGCAGAGAGAGAGAAGGAGAGACTGCTACCAGGGGAATTGGCTGACGGGGCTGTTGCTACTGTCTGGAAGACAGACAGTAGCAACAAGTTTCCCCTGATGCAGGATGGGGGTGGTGGTGGTGGTGGTGTGTGTGTGTATGTGTGGGGGGGAGGGGGAGTCTAGGGAGCACAGCTCAACCCCATCAAAAGCATGTAGGATGTCATTATCTGACGGCCTGAGTCGGTGATAACTTTATTCGAGACAAAATAAACAGGGGAGCAGTTGTCAAAAGTGGAGGGAAAGGAGGGCTTATGCCTGCATCTTTTAAAAGCTAGAGTCAATCAAAAAGAATAACTCCTGTAGACAAGAAGTATATAACTCAGACACTCAGGAAAATTGCCTGCCAATTCAGATAAGAGGCCGAGCCATCCCTCAACAATTGTTTTAAATAATATAGCAGCAATGAGACCCGTCTGCTAGGAACAGTAGACTTCAAATATTCTTTAAAAAAAAAAAATATATATATATCTTACGTATATTCTGAAGATGTTCGTTTCTTCATGTTTGATTGTTGTAGTTTATTTAATACGGTATTTGTGCCTAAATTGATTTGAATCATTTCCTGGGCCTATACTAATCATTAGATGTTGCACCTGCCTACTCATCCCTACATGGTGGAGGCAGGTCCTTTTTATCTCTTCTGTGAATAGCTTTGACAGACTCCAAGACCTTTGTAAGGAGAGGTTGTGTTCAATTGGTAATGTCAGAACAGAGGAAGTGAGAAAAGATATACCTAGTACTTGAGAAAACAAACACTGTTATGACACCTTTACTGAGGTGGTAATTCTTACCCCCCCCCCGTCCTTCAAAACCAACCAGATCATCAAACCTCTTCAACACCTGACACCAACCCATTTACTTCACACCTTCGCTCATCCTTGTCAGAATTGATGCATAGCTCAGCATTAGCTGAACAAACAGTTTTTCCATTTTCCTCTCAATCTCAGCCTGTATTCCAGGAGGCTGCCTCCCGATTAAGATTAGATGTTTTTTTTGCTGACAGATGTCAGGTTAATTGAGCGCTGTGTTTCCAGATTGGAGACGTCGCTTGGGTCAGTGCGTCCACGCACTCCTCAACAAGCACCGTCCAGAGGAAGAGCAATGCCACACCAATTAGAGACAACTTCCTACTCCAGAACTCTCCCTCTTTCCTTCTCCAGTCCGTTCAGCGCTAGGATATAATATGCGCGTGCTACATTCCCTTCCACTATCTTGCTCTTTGATATCATGTACTCAAACTCTCTACCATTATTCCTGACTTGAGGATTGCTCTAATTTATAATTAATAATTTTGCCATTTAGCAGACGCTTTTATCCAAAGCGACTTACAATTACGAATTACAGGGACATTCCCCCTGGAGTAACTGTGGGCTAAGTGCCTTACCCAAGGGCACACTAGTAGTGGTGTGGCTTCAGGCGGGATTTGAACTCACAACCTTCCGATCACAAGTCCAACTCACTATCCACTAGACCACCACTACCCTATGCTCTTCTCCTATACAGTATGAAAAGGAATGCAATGTAAAGGAAACATCCTTCAAGGCCATCCTTCCATAAAGCCTTTTCTTTGAAAACCATGTGGAAGAGTGCACAAATGGACACCTCGGGGGAAAGGGTAGACAATCGAGATGCAGTATTGGTCTAACGAGTATACATAGTACGTGTGAAACCCTATATATCTTATTCATATATGTCTTATTCATTTCTGTTCTTCTGTCATTCCACAGCGGCGTCAGCTGATCAAAAGTGATACAGTACACCTCCATTGTTCCCCCAGTATCAGGACACAGCTAGAGATCCTCTATCTGTAACACCATTGCTTATTCATGTTTCTGTCTTCTGGCCTTCTGCCATTTCCAAGCATTCTCAACTGGTCGACTATAATGCTGCTACCTTATTGATTCCCCTCAGCGCCAGATAAAATAAAAAAAAAGAGATGTCTTTCTCCTGAATGTCATGGTCAGACGAGCAGGTAAGAAACCTTATGTCAGCATCTGTCGCATGTGTATTCTGTATTTTTTTTTTTTTTTCAAAGGAGATGTTAGATTCTGGGGGGCTGAAATAGACAAGTCTCGAAAAGATTTAACAAAAGACAGCTTGTGGTGGCACCTCAAATTAAGTCTATACACTCACTGAGGAGTCAGGTTGGGGATGAATGAGAATGAAAAAAAGCGATGGCTGTTTTTTTTTCTCCCGCTGAGCCGCCCAGACAGTGTGTGCCAGACAGGTAGCAAAAGGCTATTATTGCACTTGCTTTTCAATGTATGACATTGCAACGCATTACAAAAAAAGAAAGAAAAGAAAACATGTTTACCATTTATGGCACAAACACCTACCTGGGAAACTTTGGGGATTATTTATCGCTGTGGTAAATGCCAGTGCCCTTATATGTGAAATATGAAGACGCAAATGCAAAGTGACAGGTACATGGGCGTAGGCAAATCGCCTTGACATGACTCTTTACAATGCTCAAACTGCTATTTACACACGACGACCACTAGTTGGCCGCTTGTAAATTAGCCTGCTTCCTACACAGAAAAACAGCTTATCCTGATGTGATTTGGAAAATGTATGGATACTGGGTGGTAGAACGCACATATCTAGGAAAAGTCATGAAAGGAGGGTCCTGAAATTTGATCGAGTGCAAAGATATAACATTTTTCTTTACTCACAGGGGTCTATGTAAAATGTTCTATCTTTGCACTCGATCAAATTTCATCAACTTCATGGCTGTTCTAGTGTTAATCTGTGAAAAACAACTGTGTGATCCCTCATTCTGTGCATTTCTCTGGGTAAACAAATTAAGCGAGCAGAGGCTTCCAGTCATTGTGCATCGTTCTGCAAAGACTAATGCCTTTTCAATAAGGTTGCCTTCTTAGAGGTTGTATCCTCTCTCTCCGAGGGTTATCAAGAAAATTGATCTCAGTCAAAAACACTATCTGAACCATCTGAGTAAAATACAATGACTTAGCTCTATTCTATGGCACCATTCCTTGCAGCGTATTCCTCAGAGAAAGCTGCAATACATTGCAAATGAGATCAAAATGCGATACAATCATGTGGCTGGCATTACAATTTCAGAGAAAAAAAAGCTAAACCTAAGCTTCCTCCTTTTTAATGGAATAGAACGACGCTAACACAAAGTCGTTTTCATGAGTTGAGTGTCAGTAATGGCCATGGCCACCGATGGTGTGTCATCACAACTCTGTGGTGACTCCCCATCTTATCCACCACACTGGTCTCATCGGGACTCTTATCAGACAACTGTCTTATGGGGCTTTTCCACTAGAGGGCTGACCCGGGTCAGCCCGGGCTGGCCTGCTTCTTTGGCGCTTTTCCATTTGTCGGCCTGGGTCGGGTCGGGTCGGGTCGGGTCGCTTCTTTAGCTACCCATCGTGAGCAGGAACCTTTTTTGAGACCCGGAACCTTTTTGCCAGGCTGCGTGTGACGTGTGACGCTGCACACCGTTGATTGGTCAATGGAAATCGTCATCCCATGTTCATAGATTTCTTCGCTAACCGCCATCTTTAAATACCACATTCGCTCTTGGAAAATGTCACTACAGTTTCTGTAATAGCTTATTAATAAAGATTCGAAAAATTATGCTGACCATCGTATTATCTTAGTTTAATGTCATTTCAATGCATCATAGAACTTTTATTTACAACAAGCATAACACAAAAATCGCTATTATGCACCGTCTTTGCCCGTGAATAACACCGGCTGTGAAGGTGGTACAAACACAATACTCCTTTGCTAACTTCACCATCGGTATACGGTCATTTTGAGCCCTGAACCACCGCCCTGACACCCCGAGAAGTTATGCTTTTAACCGTAAACTCAATGACCCGGGAGTTCACCCGCTGCTGCTCGCAGCACCGCGCCTGCTGGTTGAAACTCCCGTTGACAGCGGGGGGAGAGAAACGTTTTACCAGGGAATTCTCTCCGCGCTGTGTCGACCGTGATAAGAGTGTCGTATCGACACCATTCAAATGGTTTTGGATTCCCTGTCCTCTCCCCTATCCGGACACGTTTGAATTGTTATCCTAACCCACGGTAAACCGAAGTTATTAACCCGCAAAGGGTGCCTCCAGTAGCCAGGCAGTAGCCATCTCATATGCTCATACAGTTCATAAAGCAGACAAGTGAAGGCAGTGGTTTTAAGGGTTCAAAAAACATGACTTTATTATGTGTACATAGCTTCCTCTCTCTCTTTCTCTTTCTCTCCAAAAAACCACGGTTAATAATATACCACATGCCGAGGGAAAAGTATACGATAGCTTCAAGTTCCTCCAAGTTGCTATTGTTGTGGCTGTGTTGTGTCTCGTGAAAATATACGTCACCACCATGGCGCGCTTTTATGACGCGTAACTCCGCCTACTATCGCCTACTCCTCCGACTAGTTATTGGTCTGTTGTGTATAGTGGAAAACCAGAACTGTTCAAAAGCGTGCCGAAGCGTGCCGAAGCGAGCCGACCCGACCCGATCCGGGCCGATAGTGGAAAAGCGCCAATAATGATTTGAGGTCCAAACCCCATGTCAACCTCTCCTACAGTAGAACGATGGTAAACATTTTTTGGCCAGGCAAATTATTTGTTCGAAACTTGGAACTATGCATGCGTGCATGCGTGCATGAGTGAGTGAGTGAGTGAAGGCCGATTTAAGCTTCTGCGTCGAATATACGCACGTCTACGCCGTAGCCTACGTAAGGGGTCTCCAAGTTTATAGTTCTACATTCTAGTTCTACGTTCTACATGGACCGCGTCGCGTTGGTCGGTGTACTCTTAGCGGCATACAAAAATATGCTTTTCTTATTCTATCTCGTTAACGGTACATGACAGTGGCGGCTGGTGATATAAATGTTGGGTGGGGCACAGGTTATGGGGGCATGCTCCACGGGGAAGAATATCAACTTTAAAATCTGGATTTACAGTCGATTTTAGCATGAGAATATATATATAACTTAATTATTTTTATATATAACTTATTAAAGGGCAAACTGCAAACACAACAAAAATATAATGCACAACAACTGACAAATCAACTGGAATAGTCTTTGTTAGCAGACTAGACCTAATGTTAACAGAATGGACTTATACCCTTTGTCTATCTGTGCAGCGGTAAGGTGAATAATTCTAGCAGTACTGTCCAGACAGTTGTCTTGTTTAGCCATTCAACTAGGCATTATTTATTCAATGGAGAAAGACATGGAACACAATGCAATTGTGATAATAAATGTGTTCTTTGTTACTTCTTTAATTAAATTAAAGTGTACCTTTCTATTATCATACAATATTTCCTTGAACATGTAAACTCTATAATCATACAGTTGTCTTTCTATTAGTTGTCTCTGTCATACTGAACTGTTTGTTATCATCCTGAACTATCTCTGTTGCTCACCTCACCTCAGTTCTGTCTCTATTGCTCTCCTCTCCTGTTGTCTGTCTCTCTGTTGCTCTCCTCTCCTGTTGTCTGTCCGAATATCGGTTGTTAAGTCGCGACGTGTTTCCGGGTCCAAAGTTGGCTGAGGCGCTGTCTTCGAAATGCCGCAATAATAATAATAATAAATTATATTTATATAGCGCTTTTCCGAGGCTCAAATACCCTGACAATATGGGGAAAACGGGAAAGTGCTGTGTCCCTTGTTGTATGAATAGATCCGAGTCTAAAAAACATGAACCACAGTTATTTACCCGCAAAGGGTGCCTCCGGGCACCGTCTTTGCCCGTGAATAACACCGGCTATGAAGGTGGTAGAAACACAAGACTGCTTTGCTAACTTCACCATCGGTATACGGTCATTTTGAGCCCTTAACCACCGCGCTGACACCCCGAGAAGTTATGCTTTGAACCGCAAACTCAATGAACCGGGAGTTCACCCGCTGCTGCCTGTACAACCGCGTCCTGCTCGATGAAACTCCCGTTGACAGCGGGGGGAGAGAAAAGTTATACCCGGGAATTCGCTCCGCGCTGTGTCGACCGTGATAGGAGTGTCGTATGAATGAATGAATGAATGAATGGACTTTATTGTCATTGCTACAGTACAGGTACCAAACAACGAAATTTAGGAGGGGTGGCCATTCAAATGGTTTCAGATTCCCTGTCCTCTCCCCTATCCGGACACGTTTGAATTGTTATCCTAACCCACGGTAAACCACAGTTATTAACCCGCAAAGGGTGCCTCCGGGTTGTGCCTGACGCTTCCATAGGGCGCTCTACTCAAAGCGGCATAATAGCGATTTTTTTTTTATGCTTGTTGTAAATAAAAGTTCTATGATGCATTGAAATGACATTAAACTAAGATAATACGATGGTTATCATAATTTTTCAAATCTTTATTAATAAGTAATTACAGAAAAAGTAAATGACATTTCTGTCATGGCTTCCGCATTTTGGCCGATGAGAGTCGGAATCTTGTCGGAATCTTGCGTAGAAACTGACGCGTACTTACATTTTTAGAGATGTGCGGGTCAACCCTCTCCGTAGGCAACGCAAGGCCACGCGGGCCAACGCAAGCTACGCCGTAGCCTACGCCGTCGATTTTACGCAGAAGTTTAAATCGGCCTTGAGTGTGCATCTATCAACCGATAAGACGATGAAAAGAAGAACGTAGATCGCTACTTCCTGCCAACTGCATTTACATCAGACTTCTATTTTTCCATACCACACCACACACATGCACCTTTGGGTATCCATCCCTGTGCTGCTCCCTCTCCTGAACCTTGAAACAATTTCCCAATAATGAGATGTGAGTTTGGTCTCAGCCTACTAATTTCCTCCGCTGCACCGGCTGATTTGGTGCATAACATTAACACATGGTCTTTTAGGCAGGACAAAAGAGTTGTCTGATGACTGGGAAAGAGGTGATTAAACTAATGTTGTGTAATGGCCCATGCTCCCCATGGCCCAATGCAGGTCTAGATTTTGACTGACAGTATAATACAAAATGATTGGGGTTGTACAGCATGATGAAACCTATATGTGAGTCACTCCAAACAGCTGCTACTGTCTCTGAAAAATAATGGTCTTTTATGATCCCCCAAAAAGAAACACATTTGAATCTGCAAACGAAGTGATAAGATGGCTTTGTAGTATAGGCCTGCTTCTCCGTCTTTTCGAACGATTCTCTAGCATGATCCTGGAAGACATAAAAGCTGGTTGTACACCCATCTGATTTATATCATTCCTAAGTAGGTACTGTACATAATGCACCCAAAGCATACAGAATATCAAAGAGAACTTAAACATTTACAATCTTCAATTTTTTTTTCTTCATGTAATTCAAAGTACATTTTCTTTCAGTTGTGAGAGGTTGGGCTGTTTCCTGTCTAAGATGTAAATCTGAGAATAAATCCTGGTGGTTATTTCAGCATCCTTACACAGTTGTCTGGGTAAGCTACGGCAAAAGTTGCTGCTCGTAAAATGTAGATCATAGCTGGCTTTGACGGAGGAGTATAATGAGGCCCACACAGAGCATGTGGCAGGGAAACAGACTCCTTTATTTTACATTTGTATGGAAATCGACCTGTTAGAGTATGGAAAATACAAGTAATTCACTAATAATGAGAGGTGGGGGAGCATCCATGTTCACCCAGCAACACCTTGGAGAAACTCTGTCTCTGCATGCATCCAGATTTCCTGCTTACATTTTTTTGAAGGCAAACAGCAAGAGCTTCTCGGTGCAAACATAATTAGGGCGAGATCAAATGTAGTCACATTGACGCCTTTAATCAAGAAACGTGAGACTAGCTCTTCAATTACACTTTAAACAAGGTAACATCCCCCCTTGCTAAGTGCTTTCGCACGATGGTACATAATTAGTCAACTCTATCTATCTGTTAATTAATTGCAACAACCAAGGCAAATCAAAGTGTTACAATGCTCTTGTCCGGGATTTGCTTTGCTTTTGATACAGTGTCGATACAGTGTTTTGTTTGCTTGTTTACTTTCCAAATTGCGATTTTTCAATTGAGCGCTTTAAGACCAAGCTTCCCTATTTATCATCTTCGTCTTTCAGCCTCCACAGTCAACTCCATGGTGAGGCTGGTCATTGCCTGGGGGGCGTCAGTGTCAAGGATTGCATTTTAGACAAGAAATGGACAGCCTGACTGCTTGGAATTGGCTGAAAGCCTACCACAGCCAATTACGTATTACAGCACAATGTAATTCGATCTCCTTTTTTAAAAAGAAATCTGGAGCCCTTAGGCTGCTTTGAAAAGAATGGTGACTGTCTATGGACGGTTCTCATGGACAGCCAGTGGGAGGGTCTGGTAATCTCCATCAGCGCCCTGCAACAGTGAGCGGCCTCTGCCTCCTTTACTCGGCCAGAGCTATCTGGGGAAATCATTTAGTCAGAAACTTGAAGGGCTGGCATGTCCAAGCCACTACATCTGCTCACAGTTGGTAAAAGGTTATCATAAGCTCTGACCCTTGCACTTTCTATATAATGGTTTCCAAAACCATTAGCCAATCATATGATTATCTCAAAAGAGAGAGAGAAAGAGAGAGAGAGAGAGAGAGAGAGAGAGAGAGAGAGAGAGAGAGAGAGAGAGAGAGAGAGAGAGAGAGAGAGAGAGGGGGGGGGGGGGAGGGGGACATGTAGCGGTACCAGAGAATGAGATTGGGGTATGAGAATCTCAAATACAGTATATTGTGGCAGTTGTCGGTTTTAAGGTTTAGATTGTAATGACTACTGTAGGCCAGCATTTTCATATTGACTTGTCTATGCAGTGAAAGGATTTCTATTTAGAAATCCAAAACCAGGTGCCTGGGTGGCGTAGTTCACTAAGGTGTATGCCATATAATCGCAGGGTCAGTGGTTCGATTCCGGCCATCGACCTGTCCTGCATGTCATCCCTCCTCTCTCTCACCCATGGTCTCTATGCCAATAAAGCAGAAATGCTGTACAAAACATATAAATAAAAAAAGAAAGAAATCCAAAACCAAATGGCCTACCAACCCGCCCATCTTCTTGGCTCCTTTCCCTTCCTTGAACCTTGACCCTTGACCTTTATAAACGAGGCACCACTCAATGGCTTAGAACCAATGCTTGGTCAGGGCAACAAGTTTAACTGTGCTCCAATTGGTAGCTAATATACTTGTTACCAAAGCAAAGAACAATGCCAGGCACCTACCAGGAAGGTTATCAAAAACATGGTGTTAACAATATAAGCAAACAGTTATCTTTATCTACAGTGCATACGCATTAGGAAGTATCTGTCCAGTTCCTCCATTTATGCGGGCATCTGAGTCATGGATAACGTCATATTATGAATACTGTATATTGCCATACAACACACATAGACTTCCACAGACAACTTCCACAGACAACTTCCACAACTTCTTCTCTACTTCCACTGCATTTGCTCATTGATTTGAAAATCTGGACACAATTAAGATGAACCATTACGAGCTTAATTACAGAAGTTGACACCCCACAACATTAGCACAAGCTCACATCATACCCGGAGGCCTCATAGTCTCAAAGCTGCGCCCGTCGCTGCATGATTCGTTAACACAACATGACAAATAATTAGCCTGTAGGCTGCTAGGCATGCGACACCTGACACCTGCTAATAGCTTCCTCCCAACCGGAAGCGTGTACGGAAACGCCGCTAATGATTTAAATTCGGCAATTACAAAAGCAGATATTGTAACAGGGGAAGACAAAGAGACAACTAGGATTTGGTATTTAGTCTAGTATGCCGCCATCACTCTTCTCCTTCTTCGTGCCTGTGTCTGTGTGTGTGCTTTCATGGCAGAGGCAGGTTGATGGTGGCAGTTAGACACATAAGGGGTGACATTTTCCATTTCCAAATGCCGATATGGAGGAGGAGCCATCGGTTGTGTTTAATACCCTAATTTCCCAACGGTGCCGTCTGGATGGATGAGGAAATAGGAATACACAGACATGCAACCAATTAAGAAGCCATTTAACCTTTGTTCCCGGGAAGATAGGGTGGGTTAAACGAGTAATGGAGAAGCATGGGGAGGGGATGTTGATTAAGCTACGTTCCGAAAGCAGAGGCTTCCATTTGCACACGGTTGTCTTAATTTCTCTGGTGACAACAAGACAAAGGCATAATGAAGCTTGCCGCGGTGTCATGCCGCGGTGTCTCTAAGAGAAGTGTTCGACTGTGGCAGAGGAGTAAATTACAAGGGCGAAATGAGGTGTTGGTTTATTTCAACTGTAACACGTTGTAATGTGTCAACATGAATAGAAATCAATAGGGGAAGGGATATAGGGTTGGTTAAGCTCTTCTTTAAAAGAAGATTAGAATGTTCTAAAAGAGCGCTCGCTCTACGTGTGCAGGGAAGCTCAACAGGATTTCACAGAAGTTGCATTTGCATTTTGTCTCGTAGCGTCTCAATGGTAATAGTGAGACACTATACTGCAAAATGCAAAAATCAGCAACAAAAACATACATTTAAAGGCTTCGAAATGATAGACAGAGTCTCTAAGAGACTGGCAATGTCAGATTGGCCATGCCTGTTTTCATTGAGGCACTTGAGTGTCTCGATGTGGTCATTATTTCTGATTTGAGGAAAATTGTGTTATTCTGTTTCTGCTCTCTGACCCTCCGCATACACACCACATCATGCAAAGCATTTCTGCTTTGTCCTCACAGAACCTGATCTAAAAAAAAATGAGGCAAGGAGTGACAAAAGAAAATGGAGAATGCAATTCAATGTGTTAAAAGGAGTGTATTAGATACAGGATTATCTAGATAATTGTGTATAGTTTTTCGATAATAATGCATTCATTTAAAGCATACAATGGCATGTATACATTGAGAATCCCATTGAATGGTTTGTATTTACTGTACAGGCTTGGGACAGTGTAATTACACATCATTATTATTATTATTATTATTGTTATTAATATGTTTGGTGATGTTGTTGTTGTTGTTACTGTATTTACCATTGTAAGGCTTAAACAAAAAAGCATAATCTCTCCTACCAAACCATGCTAGCAAGCAGATCATTTAGTTTGTTGTTTGTTTATCCCTCTTTATGATATGATGACAGGATGTAAAATGATTCTTCACCTTAATATGATGATTCACATGTTGAGGGAAAATAATTTAAAACATAATAATAATAATTGTTAACATTAAGTCACATTGATATTGTCACAATATTGTGACATACAGTCAGCGAAACAGAATTCCATGTGGACAAAACTGTGACAAATTTTACATTGCTTTCGCACAAAATGCATTCAATGACCACATTCTCCAAAATCCATGAACTTCTCTCATTCAAACTCCACCACCTGCAAAACACTATAACAAAACACTATGTATTTGTATGTATTTGCAACACATTTTTCCAATGTTACTGTAACACACTGTTGAAGTTCAAAACTGTGAAGAACACATTCAAAACAGAATGATTTGGTGATTGTTTTGCAGTAATCATATTGAAATTGAAAATATTAGCAGAATATATACAATGAAATGAAAATAGACTAGATGCATTGCCAGAGAAGACATTAGATGTGACCAGATGCAGACCAGAGGGTGGACCAGAACCCTCAGGAGTGAGACATTCTTTTTGTGATTGCTATTGTATTGTAGCCCTGGAATTTCTGGGTGGGTTTCTGGTTTGAACTTTTCATTTTCTACTTTATTTTCCACTTTTCATTTTACACCAGTAAATGTAGTGTACTTTGAAGTAAATACTGTAACTTATTTTCTGCAAAGATACTAAAAAAACTAAAAAAACACTAAAAGCTACAAGCAAATTGCGGCATTTCTGATTCTTGTTGCCTAATACTTTACAGCTGTACAGTCAACTATTCTATGATTACTCTAAATCAAACCATTCTTAAAATGAAATATGAATTCTTGTGAAAATCATTCAAACTATGTAATGTTCCCTGTTGTGCAGACTGTATGAAGTTTTGACAATGTGACTTCAGTTTTGAACACTGCGACTTAGCGATCGGAAAAAAACTGTAGGAGGTTCATGGTTCGGTTGGTTAAAAAGCTACTGGAGTGTTGAGTTGGAAGAAAAGCAAAGAAAAGTCGTGTTCAAGGGATTGTGAGCCCACAGTATGTTGTCTTCGCTCCGCATTGTAAAACCAGTGGAGCCCATCCCTTTCGACAAACATTACACAAAGATCGGAACATGTTCATCCGGAACATGTTACAGTGGGGTTACGGAAGAGAGGAAACTCAATGAAAGAGAAGATGAAGTGAAAACAGTGTTCTGGGTCCGTGGTGGCAGCCCAAGTGTGACACACATATTTTCAGCTTCCATTCATAGGCCCTGGGTGCTCTAGTTCATTCTTAGTGAACACCTACTCTTTTGTCTTATTCCGTGTCTTATGTGTCTTATCTGCTTCTGTGTGTGTGTGTGTGTGTGTGTGTGTGTGTGTGTGTGTGTGTGTGTGTGTGTGTGTGTGAGAGATATGTGCATTGGAAGTAAAGAGTACATGATGAGTAGTGAGAACATCGTGGTTTGATGCAGTACATTCCATTGTGAGCATTCTGGGACAAAAAGGCAAACATGCTCTCTCTGTCGGCTAACTAACTACCTCCCCCCCGCCTCTCTCTCTCTGTCTCTGTCTCTCTCCCCCCCCCCTCCCTCTCTCTCTGTCTCTCTCTCTCCCCCCCCCCCCCCCCCCCCCTCTCTCTCTTTTATGCCCCCTTGCCAAGCAGTTTGCTTAATTAACATTTAACATTACACGGTTTGCTTTTTGTGTTGTGAAAGATTTATGGACAGGCTTCCTGTTCAATTCAGTTGAGAGAAGCGAAACCCAGTTCAAAACGATGGCACATGATGAAACACACCTGCAGATTATTCTTTCCCTTTCGCACTTGATAGCATTGAACAACTACTTCAGAAAGTGAAAGTGAAACAGTATCCAGACAAATTACTGCAACTGCTTTTTTTCGTCTTAAGAATGGTCTCAAGAATCGTCTCACCCTTTACTGTGTCCAATCAAGCACATACTGTAAGTAACATGCGTGTAACAGGGGAAGTTGGTTTAGGGAGTGGACTTGTGCAGTGATTATGCAGATGCTTGTATACAAATGTGTAACTTTTAAATAGTTCATTGTTTTAAAGTAGAGAACATTTTAAATACTTAATTATTCTAAAGTACAGAATGTGAATGACTTTGTTATCCTTGTTATCACTTCACAAAGAAAAAAACAAATCAATCGCAGTTTAAAGCCAGAATTCAATTATTCTCACAGTGTTTAGTTTAGTTATCATGCTTTCTGTGTAAACCAGTGGAGGCTGGTGGAGATAGAAATCGGAGGACAGGTTTATTCATAATGCATGGAATGAAATAATGATGGTATCAAACACATTAGATGCTTTACAAGTTTATTCCAGGCATTACAATGAGGCCGTCCTCCAATCTCTACCTCCATGTGAACCATCTGGGTTTTTTTATAAACAAAGCAGCAAACGCTGGTTGTAACATCTGCCTGTATGCGATGAGCCTCTGAATTATCTTTCATCACTGCCCTCCTCTGCCATGTCTGTATGGATTCAGTTAATTTCCGCTGTTGTCAATTCAGAACATGAATGAAGATAGAAATCCAATTGAAAAGATGTGGTGGTATTGCCATATTTGCATTCCGGAGTTGCCTTAGTCCAAGATTTTTCTAATCTGAGATTCATTAGACCCCAATGAAATTGACCAATTAACTGACTGACTGTTGTGTGAGTTTTTTTCAGCTATTCTTTAATGAGAATGAAAATTAGATTAGATTAGATTAGATTCAACTTTTTTGTCATTGCAGAGTGCAAGTACAAGACAACGAAATGCAGTCCAGACAATGAAAAGTCTACTTCCACTAGGTAATCAAATGAACCGAAACCAATTATTTTTTTAGTCACAATATTACTTCAGGACATCCGATAATATTGTCATTGCAAGTATGGGGAAGACATGAACTGCAGCAGTATACAGAAGGTGGTGTTGTAAATAGTCTAGTAAAACTGCCTTGCAGAAAGCAGGACACTGCACTTGTAGTTATGCACATACAGTATCTGGTGTTTTGAGCACTTTTATAGACTATTGTCAATAAGAGAACAAGATCACAATGTAGCCTACTGATCAGAGGTGACACGTTCTAATGCTTTGGTCCTCATATCGGGATCTGATGTAATGTTATTTTCTTTTGAAAAATGTGAATACATTTCTGCGTTGTTGAACATCAATGACACATCGCTAGTCAACTAACACAGCTTCTTTTGTGAGCCTGCTAACAATGTAAAGTAGTGTTCTAGTTAACTAGGTAGCAGTGGGGGATTACTCACCGAATCCATCGCGTTGTTGCAGTATTTTGGCTTGACTAGCGAGTTTGTGTTGTGATTCTCAACAACATTGAAACGTAGTTCCGTGTTCCAGAACATTTTGATTCGTTGCCGATATGAGGACCAAAGCATTAGAACATGTCACATATTGAATATTGGCCAATCCTAAAAACAATATCGCCATTCGGTAAAATACTGAGCATTTTATGACAAACGCTCAGGTGTTACATGTAGCTACACATAGCTGAACAACAATAGAATTTTTTGCAGGTGAGCAGGACAGCATACATACCCTTTGATAATACTGTAGATAAAGCATTAAGAAAAGGGGCACTTAAAGTATGCTGATCACAGGAGAAGTGGCCTGGGCGCTTTGTCACCTGGTTAATAAGGATGATGGTTTTTTAATGCTTAAAGACATTTCCATAAACCCCTTTGAGTGTGATGTCTCTCACCCGCCATCTCCCTCTCTCACACAGAAGATGCATGCCTTTGATGCATGTCCACCAACACACCCTTGAATATGTACGTTAAAGCGCGCACACACATACACACACACTCACACACTCACGCACGCACACACTTTATCTTGGCATATCAAACAGTGATTAATGACACTTGATCAAGATGAATTAGAGCCTTAGTCCTTTGTATTCCTACTGAGAACAAGGTAAGTTAATGAGCAGCAGGGAACGGCATCCACAGGAGAGATAATCAAGACGAGACCAATTTGCACATGTCAATGACGGTAATGTTGCGATAACAAGAACGAAATGGACCAAGATTAAGAGAGATGGAAACTTTATGTTAGACTTCATTTTTGGGCAAATGTTTTAGTTAGCCAAATAAGAAAGGTGGCCTTGTGATTCGATAAAGTGATTAGGGCAACACCAGTTATATATGATTATTGTTTTACACACTTGAGGGGGGCAAGACAACCATTCATTTGCTGACAGGGTGCCTAATTGACCATTGACCCCCCCCACCCCCGATCAGCAGAGTAAACCACACAAAACAAAAGTAATAATCTGGGACTCTGTGCAAATATCTTTGTGGTGGCTGTCAAGATGTATGGGGCATAGGTCCCAAATCCATTGTGACAGACGCTGCTCAGCGGGACTGTCCAACTGCTCAGCGGGACTGCTCAGTGCCACTGCCTGTCTGAGGGGCCTGCATGGTGATGCAACGCAGGGCTACCTGTGCTCTCACGCTTCAATAACACAGTTAATGGGAGCTTCTGCCTCGCCGATGGAACCTGAGCTTGGAGGAAAGCCTGGCCATGCTAATGTGAGGAGGAGGCCTTAGTCATTGTCGGACCAACTGCTGTTCATCCTCTTCTATTCACTTCTATGTCTTTGAAAACAAAACTAAAACTAAAACCATGGTCAGAAGGGGTTTCTCTATGCGGTGATAGATGTATTGCTCTTTGATATGATTAGACATGTTATAATTGGACAAGTCCATCAATGATTTATGGATTGACTGTGGTTTGGTTCTGCACTGTTGACAAAAGCAATCTACATGACTGACTTCAGATGGCATATCAACCTTTGGATCAAAAAGTTCATTAAAAAGAATAATGTGAGCATTTCTCAGGGCTTTGCTGACATGTTTTGAATAGGTCATTTTGCATAGATCTCGACATGTACTCCTACAGTATGTGTAGGTTTCTGATGCTCCCTTATAGTGGTGTGAGTGTGTGTGTGTGTGTGTGTGTGTGCGTGTTTGCCTGCATGCATGTTTTTTTTGTAGTTATATAGCTAATGATCTGCCTTACAACAGCAGATCTGTGGGAAGTTTTCTTCTCTCTCCGTCTTTCCCTCAGTCACTTTCCTGGGGTAAGTGCCGCTATTCTACCTTGTTAGTAGTCATCAGAGGGATTTGATGTGCATCAAGATGGTTCTGGTGCATGATTACTGCAGTGGATGGTTGAAAGAAGAGAGCATTAGGAGTGAGGAAGTGTAATGGTAGAGTGGTAGGGGAGAGATGGCTGCCGGCTTTGGAGAGGCCCAGTTCTACTAATCCCCTAGTGGTCAAGACTCATTCATCCTCAGAATCGCACCTCAAATGAGATCTCCAGGGAGGAGAGTCGGCTTTGGAAACACCTCTGCCCCCCCCCCCCCCCTCCACCAGGAGCTGTTCCTTACACCCCTAGCTTCATTCTGCAGCGGAACCTTCTGGACAGTGCACACATATAGTACTCACAAGAGGGAGGGGATGACTGCAAGTAGGACATGTTAAATACAGCTAGGAATTTGTCCTCCATTTTAGAAGGTAAAAATGGCAGAAGATGGCAGATGATTGCATGGTGCAGTGAGTGAGAAAGACGGCAAACTAATTTGGCTCTATCTTTTAAATCTCGACACATTTCTTGACAAGACGTGACATGTTTAGGAGGAAGAAAAGAACAACTCCAGCGAGTTCTGAGGGATAAAAACAGCGTAGGATGATTTGTGAGTGTGTCTATACAGTAACAATTCAAGTTTAAGTATGTATGAGTGTCCTGTACATGTATGGCAACAGGGAGTGCATGTGCATTCATATATCTGTGCTCTGAGTCTGAGCAAATGTCTGTATACAGTTTCACTGCCCAGGGGAGTGAAAACATGAGCTCACATGACGCTCTAACAACGCCACTGCTACATCTTGTTAACCACATTCAGTAGGAGACTCTGCAAAGGAGCACACCATATCGAATGTGTTCCTTCTCAAAAAACTAGCTTGTCTGAAAATTCCAGGTATTCCAGTCTAGGCTTGTATGTCCTTGACTTGTACTTAGCCAAGAATCCTGGCACGAGAGCAATAGATTTGTCTGGCTTATTGTCTGCAAATGAAAGCACGACAATTATCCTTATCCAAGCGAAAGGGAATGGCAGCTGCCCCCTTGCGATGCTAAGATACACAGGGCCAAGTCATTAGTCCAAATGGGAAGGCACACAGCAGTCATCCGGGGAGCAAATAGACAAATTGACAAAAGTGAAGAGGTACAGCCAATGGCAAGTCTACGAGGGTTGGCAGGTTGGGTGAAATGCTTTGAAGAGACGAAATGCTTTGAATTTTGATATCATTTGGACTCGGTTGGTGAGTTTCCAGGGCCCATACATTCTGCAGTTTATGGTGTTTGATTGATAGGCAGGTATTTCAGCCAGAGGCTCCACTTGGCTGGCAGTGATGAGCCAATCAGTGCCCTTGGAGCAGGCAAAATGGGAAAAATGTAGGTACTGGACTGAAATTAGTATAAAGTAGTTTCAGAGTCACTGCAGCGGTATTGACAACATTTTACTTCACTAGTATGCAGCTGATATAACCGCTGGCTTCCTTCCATGCTAGAGGTGCACTAGTGTAATTACATACTGTAGACATAATTTTACTTTTGCCTATTTTCCCGTCCTATTTTCCCGTTCCAATAAAGTTATAGTTCACCAAATATGTAATTGTGTTATTTAGGTTAAACTATCCCTTTAAATTGTTGGACTAAAATCACAATTTATTTTCCGGAGAGTGTCCAGCTACAGTACTACATTGGAAAACTAATTTAGAATCCTGGCACTTTAAGCATACTTAATTTGCCATACTCAAAACGTCAGCTTGCATGTAACAAGCCTACTAAATAGGTTGTATTATAAGCATCCAGACATCTATCTGGAGACCAGATCTACTTATCATGAATCGGCATGACTGTTTGTAATCTTATTCCACTATCTCGGGTCTATCCAAATGCAAAAGCTATTTCTTGCCTACAGTAGACGCTGCAGTACATCTGTCAAAAACCCAACAATATATTGGCAGTGATTTTTAATACAGATCTCCTCTTTTCTTCATACAAGGACCCCCTACCCTCTGGCAACTCTACCTCAGTGCTTTTGAAGATGCAGATCATGATAGCTTGCCTGGGCTGTCTATATTACCATATTATATTTGGCACTTATAACCTGAGAGAGAAAGACCTCAGCCATGCATAAGAAAGTAATTCACATTTTGATGGGATTTGTGAGAATGCCATAGTGATCTTCCTAGTGCAAAATCACTACCAGTCTGAGCTTCATCTGTGTTTATGTAGCCTGCTTAGCTGTATCTGGACATGATCATCTTGAGGTCTAGATAGTGTGTGTTCTTATGTGTGTCTGCATCATGAATCGCATAAATACAACCCTTCATTGTGTAGTTATGTTATTTGGCGGAGGTCTAACCTGGCTCTGACACCTAATTCTGTCTGAGCAAACAGCTCATCTCTCCTTTGGTCTTCCCTTTGTTCCCAATGCCAATGGAATCCTAGACCTGGCCTCCATGTCCTCCACTCTGACAGAGGAACCCTAGACCTGGTCTCCATGTCCTCCACTCTGACAGAGGAACCCTAGACCTGGCCTCCATGTCCTCCACTCTGACAAAGGAACCCTAGACCTGGCCTCCATGTCCTCCACTCTGACAAAGGAGCCCTAGACCTGGCCTCCATGTCCTCCACTCTGACAAAGGAACCCTAGACCTGGCCTCCATGTCCTCCACTCTGACAAAGGAACCCTAGACCTGGCCTCCATGTCCTCCACTCTGACAAAGGAACCCTAGACCTGGCCTCCATGTCCTCCACTCTGACAAAGGAGCCCTAGACCTGGCCTCCATGTCCTCCACTCTGACAAAGGAACCCTAGACCTGGCCTCCATGTCCTCCACTCTGACAAAGGAACCCTAGACCTGGCCTCCATGTCCTCCACTCTGACAAAGGAACCCTAGACCTGGCCTCCATGTCCTCCACTCTGACAAAGGAACCCTAGACCTGGCCTCCATGTCCTCCACTCTGACAATGGTTCACATGGTACACTTCCTCTCAGCAGTGGCATCTCATTGCCCACCAGGGGAGCCTGGTGGAGGTAGAAGTCAGAGGACAGGCTCATGCCATGTCTCATTCCTTTCCGTTTATTACAATGAGCCCTTCCTCCAAGCCTGTTGGCCCTACTATAACAGTCCTCTGAAATCCTGTGGATTCTTGCTTAATAAAAAATGTCTACTGACATTGACTTTTTTTTAAGGAACTTACTGGATATCCATCCCTTATTGAGAGAATTCATAGAAAATCTAATTGACCACCAGGCATGACAGAGAAATGTAATCTATCTTGTTTATTTGCTGAAATCCTGTCTTGAATTAAGCTCACAAAGCTTTTTTAGGACAAAATTAGTTCAGTTCAATATGAATGGGTGAAGCATAGAAACCCTGAATGGACGTAGAAGGTTTATGCCTGACGAGAGGATTTGACATGGTTCCTCTCTCTCTTACAGCAGCCCCCATGTATAACATAAAAAATAAAAAAATCTGATTTATGTTGAGCCAGAGTGTAGACTTTCTGTCAGGGACGGAGTGTAGTCACAACATATCAGTGTGACTACAAGGGTGATGTGACTTAGGAGTAGTGACAGCACTGTGTCAGCTTACACCTCTCGAAATACACAAAGTGTTGTAACGTATGCCTTTGCGTGTCTCGGGCTTTCTTTTGTTGCATTCTTTTTGCCACCTCTAGCAGCAATTCAAAGTAACAGGGCATAACTGAATAATCCACTGCTCTCCATCTTGTGAAATGTTAAATCAACAGAAAATTGAATATATGGTCCTGTCAGCATTGGTCTTTAAAAAACAAACCACAGACAAGATAATGAAAAGTAGATGGGATCTGTGGAGATGAAGAGGGCTGTGCAGGAAAGACAACATTCCCCTGGTTCCTCATCATTAAAAACATGGCATCTTCGCAACCCAGTTATGTAAAGCTAGAAACAGAACTGTACACTGCAAGATAGAAGAGGAAATATGGAGGCAGTTGGGTGGGGGAGGGGGGCAATGGAGGAATGGAACGGAGGGGGGCTGGCTTGTTTTTCATTGCTCTTTGTTTTTCAAGTCCCGGCTGAGCTGTTATTTATGAGTTTGATATTTCAAAGTTGCTGGAAGCTAACAAGGCGGAATGTTATCTGCAATGAATTATCCTCCTGGTGCAAATCTAAAGTTTTTCTTGTATTAGGATGACATTAATCAAACATTAGAGGTTGCATTTGGGTGTTGTTGCAATGTCAGATATTAGAAATATAAAGGTGTTAGAAGCATGTTTGAATTTGTTAGAAGGAGCAAGGAATGTGTGTATCGAAGATGGAAATGAAAGTCATAGTAAGGGTAATTAAGGGTAGGTAAGGATAAGTAAGTCATATTTGTACCGGTACGATCGGTACGATCAGTGACCAAATCCAAAGAAGCAACACTATTGCTGCAGGGGTACCTGTAATACTGACAGATGAGAGGATGTAGAGTAGTTGTGATATAGTAACCTGTCCTGCTATTACAATTCGCTAACAGTTTGTCCATTAGTAACGATAATAAAACAGAAAAGATAATAATAGGCTAATAATAAAAATAAATAAATAATAATTTAAAAATGTGTCTACTAAATGTCAGAAATGTAAATGTCAGAATTGAAATATAGTAGCTTACTATGACATGGATTATAATAACAACATTACGTTTATGCGTTCATTCTACTCATAACAGGACCAGCTAAAATGGAGACGATAGCTGTGTTCCAGACTGTCTGCAAAGCAGCACCACCGCACAAATTAGCTAATGGTTGTGTTCCATGAAATCAGCATTGCAGACGGTTTATCATGTTGAGGTTACTGGCATGAGACTTGGTGTAAGATTTGGTGTGGAAGATTTGGTGCTCGATTGCTTTGCATACACACATCATAAATCGTACAAAAGGTAGAAACAGAGAATGAACACAACGAAATGCACACCTGAGATGTGTGAACACACAAATGACCTGCGGCGCAGTCTATACCTACAAATGCAGTACATACTCACTCACAGACACACCAATTCAATAGCTCGTAGGAACTGTCTCTCATAAATGTCCTTTGACTTTGCATGGGAGACTTGTATGGTGTAAGATTTGGTGTGTAAGATTTGGTGCTCAATTGCTTTGCATATGATTTTAGGGAAGACATGATGAAAGAGAGTGTGTGTGTGTGTGTGTGTGTGTGTATATGTGTATGTATGTGTGTGTGTGTGTGTGTGTGTGTGTGTGTGTGTGTGTGTGTGTGTGTGTGTGTGTGCATCACAGTACAGCTTTGAGAGTGTATACACACAGTGTATTTGTTGTGTGTCTGTTGGTACCTGGAGAGGGGAGGGGAGTCTGATGCTAGTACTGTGGAAAATGAGCCCTGCAGCTCAGCAACAGCTGCAATCTTTTTTTTTAAGTAGCTGTAGCTTTTTTAAGTAGCTGTAATGCCAGACACACAACATCATTTGCATTAATTTGACTAGATAATGAAAAGCAGGGTGATTTGAAAAGAGTAGGAAAATATTTAACCAAACCAAATGTAGGGAATCAGATTAACTTATGCAAGGAGCAGACTTGCATAATTAAACGCCCAGACAGATAAGCAGGGCTGTAGGAAATATTCATGATATTTAGATTTTTTGGGTGTGTGTGCCTGTGTTCAAAAACCTTTCCGTGGCATAGTCTGAATCAGGCAACACCCCGCTTAACTCCCATGCAGGTATGCTTCCTCTCATGCTTACATCGCTGAAAAAACACTTGGCGCTTTCTAATTGGTGAGCATGGTTGGTTCGCTTATCATGGTAATGAAAATGCAAAAGTGGAGGGTGAGTCATTCGCTGAGAATGGAAAACAACACAATTGCATTGCTATTTATGCAGTGCAAATACTGTTTGCATGCCAGCAAACTTAGTTTGGAAATGTAATAAGAAAGACATTAAGTTTATTGAAAAGTATCCCAGAAATATTTACAGTAATTGGCTTGTTTCGAGGTTCATTTATTCCATTATGCAAATCAGGGTGTGCTATATCAGTATGTTACTAGTGCAACATCTATGTTAACTGAAATACCTCTCAGGTTATCAGGAGGATATTTCGCTGTGTTGAAAATCTAAAGACATAATTCTGAGGGTTGGTCCACACTATATTATTGAAATTATTAAAATATTATTATTATATTATTGATGACATGATTACACCTAATTTGAAATATACTGGAATAGATTAGTATGACATGTATTGAGTCATGAGTTGATCTTCTGACTCTCTTTCAAAAAAAACTTGTATACAGTATTAGCCAAGGCTCTGAGTCTGAAACTACTTCTCTTAAAAGACATGTTTACATTTTTTGTTAGAAACAGAGAATGAACTTGACGGAGGCACAACGAAATGCACACCTGAGAGGTGTGCACGCAAACATTCATCTATGCGCAAACAAATCACATGTCGTGCAGTCTACATGCAGTGCAGTACACACTCACACAGACACACCACCTCAATGGCTCGAAGAAACTGTCTCTCATAAATTTCCTTTGACTTGACTTTACATGGCAGTTCTTTTTTTTCCATTGTTTTATTGCCCACTCCAACCTCCCTGGTCTATAGGGTCAATCTAACACACACACACACACATACACACACACACACACCCAAACACACACACACACACACACACACACACAAACACACATACACGCACACACGCACACAGAGACTGACAGAAGCGCTCACAAACATATGAGATGACAGCTCCTTCACGCTGTCACTTCAAACAGAGGGCCTTTCTGTTAGTCGGAGGGGAGCAGGAACACGACAGAGCCAGTGTCTCCCAGCCACAGTAAAACAGCCAGTGTCTCCCAGCCACAGTAAAACAGCCAGTGTCTCCCAGCCACAGTAAAACAGCCAGTGTCTCCCAGCCACAGTAAAACAGGCACCTCCTCGGGGCAACTCATCTGGAGCCGCCCCCCCCCCCCCTCTACCAGCTCCACCAGAGCTTTGTGGTGCACAAGGCATTACTTCAGGCAGGGAACTTGCCTCTGTTCCTGTATTATACAATATGAGCAAGGTGCACAGGATCAATGTGTATCTTGTGAAAGTGTGATTCCATCCAAAGCTCCCTCAGGCAGAGAGCCCCACGCACAGGAGAAGAGAGCAGTGTGCGTCAAACAAAATGAATGCTTCTACAGTATCTTGTGATTCTACTGTACATCCCGGATGTTTGTTGTGAAAAGGCTGTTTAAGGTTATTCCCACATGGGAGGGAACAGTGAACTGTACTCCTCTTGCTTGAAACCCCTTCAGCCCTAGACTCTTTTTTTTATATATTGTTGATGGTTTGGATGGTATGATAGGCTGAAACATTGTGCTTGCACCCCCACAGTGGTTTCATTCTAGCATGGGTCAAATATGTTGTACGTACGTGTTCAGTATAAGAGCACGTGCTAAATTACCATGTTACTACAGTAGATTACATTAGATTACATTATATCACAACGGTACATTACATGATATCATTGACTCTTAAAAGTAAAGAAGTATAGAAGTATTTACTGTCTAATGTTCTATAAGATAATGTTCTATAAGTCATTCTTTTACTACAAATGACAGGGATTCTTATGCGCCATTGTACTGTATGTGCAGAATTTATGTGATTTACCTGCTGTTGCTTAGTGTAAATATCTCTATTTACTTGTATTTATCTCTATTTACTGTATTTATATATGTTTTACTTCATTGTGTTTTGCAGGTCCCATCACATCCCACCATTCTGCCAAAACACATTGGCAAGCAAGTTGTTTGTTTATTAGTTTGCTCTGCTGGGGGAATCTCCTGCATTATTGCTGATACAAGAATAAAAAATAATATGAAATTCACATGTGTACAGGAGCAGTCTGAAGGCTGAGTGCCAAACCACCCTCAAGACCAAAGCGCTATATAAGTCTAATGTATTATTATTAGTATTATTATTATTATATAACAAGTTTAAAAGTGACAAGTTTAAAAGTGACATTCCAATTGTCAAAGTTAAAAACCTATATTCAATAATGTATGAAGCCCATGCAATGATGAAACCCATGTTACAATAAACGATGCTATTGCAACGATCTCCTCCCAACAAATCTCTCAAATTGATGTCAGTGTCACATTTTAGTGTCACATTGTGATTATTTACTGTATGGGAGATTTGAAAGTCTGTCACACCTGTTTAATGTATGTGTCCACACCTCCCAAAAAAGCGAGTGAAAATATAATCTATGGTACTTCAATCGTCCCCTCCCAAGCAGCCGCAGGGCTCGAGCGTGGCGAAGCACAGTGAGCAGGCTGGCATAGTCACACTGGAGCTGCGGGGAGCCTGCCGCCCGCTCTCTGTCGGCTGTGATCATACGGTGGCAACAGCGCCCTCCATCCCCAGTCTGCCGAGGGAATGAGAGGAGGATGGGGAGGAACGAGTGTGGGGAAACAGAGTCATACTGTGGCCCTCCGGGTCCTCCGGGACCGGGGCTTTGGACTGGGGCTTTAGACTGGGGCTTTAGACTGGGGCATTAGACTGGGGCTTTGCATTTTCTCAAAGCCCCGGCTCGCGCCCATGGTTGCTATATACAGTATACATGCAGTATATGTTTAATATGTGTGCCAAGCACATATATATTTGCCAAGCACATTTAGGCCCGCAAGGGAGGCTAGGGGTATAGAAAGAGTGGAGAAAGGGAGAAGGCCAGAGAGAGAGATAGAGTGTGTGTGTGTGTGTGTGGGGGGGGGTGGGTGAGAAAGAGAGATAGATAGAGTGTGTGTGTGTGGGGGGGGGGCGGGTGAGAAAGAGAGATAGATAGAGTGTGTGTGGGGGGGGGGTGGGAAAGATAGAGAGAGATAGAGAGGGAATAAAGGAGAGAAAGGTCACTACCACTGTGAGCCAAGGGGCATCTGTGAACCTAAGGAACAGGAGCCGCTGAGTATCCCACAAACACACAGACACACACACACGCATACACGCATACACACATACACACCTCCCCACCCCCCCCCCCCATTCCAGCAGGCCCTCCAGTCAATGCTCCCTGGTATGCATAATTTGATTTCAAATCCGTGCGTTAGCATTCACTGTGCATATTGCAGAGGAAAATGAGCAACAGCTTTCTCTCTCCCCCCTCTCTCTCTCTCTCTCTCTCTCTCTCTCTCTCTCTCTCTCTCTCTCTCTCTCTTGCTCTCTCTCTCTCTCTCTCTCTCTGTCTCTCTCTCTTTCTTTCTGTCTCTCTCTTTGTTTATTGCTCCATCTGCCTTGCTTACATTTGCTTTCACTGTCTCCCACTCTCTAGTTCCAATTTGATGCTGGTGAAATAGCAATATAAGCCTGCTCTCTCTTCGGCAACAAAAGAGTTTGTGCTCTCTTTCAACAACTCTCTATCTCCATCTCCCTCTCCCTCTCCCCCTCCCACTTCCCCTCCCCCTCCCCCTCCCCCTCCCCCTCCCCCTCCCCTTCCCCCTCCCCTTCCCTCCCTCTCTCTCTCTCTCTCTCTCTCTCTCTCTTACCCTGTCTCACCCTTATGGATTAAATATCACAGTAGTGTCACGGTTGAAGGCCAACGCGCACCAAATGGAAGGGGATAAAAAGGGATCATTTCATTGAGTCCTTTTGTGGACTTCCAGGCTAGTTTGTCCTTCACCGCTAAAGAGGTACTTGAAGTAAGGCTAATGAAAGTAACAGTAAAGAACAGAAGGGTAAAAACCAATGCGCCATAAATCCCCCCCTCCCCCCACATCCTGCATTGCCCATCCTATGCACACAACATTAGAACCTCAGAGGGAAGACGGCTCTGACGTGCCTTGTCTCTTTTCATTAATAAACACATTCATAGCGATTATCTAGATAATGACAGGAAGACCGCATCGTAGACGCTCCTTTGACAAGATACCACTTACAACCCCACAAATTCGAAAGCGGGGCCCATTGGACCTCCAGTTGTCATTGTGAATGCACTTTGAGATGATGAATTGATTTGATTGCTGTAATTGCAACCCCTTTCTCACTCAGCCCTAATTAAACTAATCAAACAGCAAGTCTTGTTGACTCTAAATTGGTTGTATGAATTCCAGCTAATATGATTACCTATACACACGGGGGGACTCTGAGTCATCTACTTTGATAGAGCCACCCGCACAAGAGTCAGTTCTGATCATTGTCATGTGAGTTTATTTATTCTTAAGAGGACAGAATTGACAGTTTCAGAGGCCCCTTGTAATTACAGTAGCATCCGTTGTATAGTAATTAAGCTTTGGAGTCGTGTCTTGGTAAGAATTCGAGTGAAGTAATTAAGAATTCCTGGAACGACTCTAGCTCTCGAGGATTAAAACTCCCCCGTCCCAAAATATGCTCTCTCAAAACTGTCACCTGCTGCCAACTCCGTAACCCCCCCTCTTCTCTCTCCCTCCCTCCCTCTCTCTCCCTCCCTCCCTCCCTCCGACTCTCTCTCTCTCCCTCTCTCTCTCTCTCTCTGATTTGTGTCCTAGGAGAATGTAGTGTGTGAAAAGCACTACCAAGATTGTTTGTGGGTGTGCATGCGTGCCCTGACTAAAGCATGGGCAGGGATATTGTTCACATGCAGACCCGGCGCTAGAACCAACACCTTGGGTGGACAGGGGCCGACAAGGGGGCGGACAGGGGAGTGCTAGTGTTAGCAAGGCCAACTGGCCAACAGGGGGGTTGGTGGTGGTGGAGGCAAGGCCAGCGGTGGTTATTGGCAGTGCTAAATCGATAGACATAAATAAATACAAATATGACATTGACATTCAACATTCAAACACGCCCCCGGAATAGCAACAATGCTGCCCATAGCTAACCCCTGCCCATAGCTACCTTTGGCCTTGTTCTCATCTGTATTGTTAGTGCAATGTGGGTAGGGGTGTGTGTGTGTGTGTGTGTGTGTGTGTGTGTGTGTGTGTGTGTGTGTGTGTGTGTGTGTCGCTCGCCGGCTGACACGTGGAGTCACAGAAAACTTCAGCCTCTGAAAAGTTAACAGGATGTCGCACAGTAAAGGCCACCCCTGCACACCGCTAACTACTCAGAGATGTTGTGGTAAAAAGATAAGCGGGTAAAAGTACATGCCTGTCCTTTTGCTTCTCCCATACAACACTTGGACTACGTCGTCTGGCATAGGGTTGCTCTTTACGTTTTCTTCTTTCTCAGCAAATCTTGTGTACTACAGTAAATGTACTGTAGATATCGACAGAGAATACAAACCTAGCTAATGTACTGTAGATATAGACAGAGAATACAAACAAAGGATGGCATAATGTGTCAGCTGACATTTAAGGTAATACAGGTATGGTATTGTATGCAATTCACATTTTACTTCAAGGCAACACACACCTTCCTGCAGCATCTGCACACCATCAAGGACACAACTAATGAGTAGGAAGTTGTCATCACAATGTGTGTCCCTCTTAGCCCAATGTTGGGTGAATTCTGTAGCAGGGGGGGATACACACCTGCAAACAGTTTTTTGTTCAGGTTCGGTGTTGTTGTTGTTGTTGTTGTTGTTGCTGTTGTTGTTGTTTCCACCAGCTGCTGTAGGACACCTGTAACAGCCGTAACTATGGGTTCACATCAGAAGCCAATTGAATTAATGTGAATAAATAAGCATGAATTATCAAGAGATGTTCTGGCATGGTACCTAGTGGACGCTGGAGTGACGGTTGGAAGAGAGACAGAGAGTGAATTAGGTTCTCCCACGCCAAACTGGTCCATTGGTTATTCAACAGTGGCTCTTGGGCTTCAAGATAGCAAGAGAACCAATATCATATTCATACAGTAATTATTAGCATTCAGTCAGGATACTTACATTGTTAACATTAGTTTATTGAAAATGGTAAGACATAAAGTTTGGAGTCAATGGAGGGCTCCGCTCTGATACAGCTCCTCGCTTTAAGTTAAACGAAAGTTAATTACAACTATGCATAGCGGGGACCATAACTTCAAACCACCTGTAGGTAGGAAACACAGTGCAAATGGTGGGTGGGAAGCTCAAAACGTACCGGCATTGCCAGTGGCAAACAATTGCTCAACTATGTTGGAGTTCTGCAAACTCCGAAAGTTCATAAATCTTGACCCACGAAGACGCTTTGCATAACGTGGCCATCCCTGACGGCCAGCTGCCGTCCTCCCTCAAGTGCCTGCCTGAATTTCAAAATGTACAATATGGAGAAATGTACAATATATACGAAACGATGTGGAGCAGCACAATAACACAGGGCACTCAAATGCAACAAAATGCATCACCATTTACAGTCGAGGCAGTCGAAGGATTGCGTAATATTCAAGGCTCTCAATCAAAAATAACTAGAAGTACTGTTGTCACGCTGATGACTCCTTTAATGACCAGACCCTCATTTTCAACTGAGGATGAGGCCTAAAAATCTTCCATATGACTAACTGAAAGAAAAATGCTTGGCTCCAACAATTCTGTTTCCACTTAACGCGCCTCTTAAGGCAGGGGTATCATTAAACACAGCTCCCATTGGAGGGGTGCAGAGCAGTTAAGCTTATTTGATTACTGCCTGCTAGTGAACTGCAACTTACCATACCTAATTACCTTTGCCAAGATATATTGTAATTTTCTATTACACTTAGTCTTTGGAGAAACTAAATATCCCTTCCAAACATGCCGCCTTTTCAAGGTAATGAAAGAGAATCAGTCTTATTTATTAGAGAGCAGAGCCGTTTTAAACAAACAGCATTGATAGAAAGACCCGTATCAAGGTTCTTGCCGAATATAATTTAGCACAGCATATTATTCTATCTGACAAGAATGGTAATGTGGCCTCACTATTGAACAAATGATTCAATTAATGATTCTCTAATCATAGAAATGAACGTGTGCATCGATACCGTGTTGCCTATAGCTTCTAGTGAACTGAGCAAAAGAAAGAGATCTAATGAACATTATATCGATAACTGTGCCTCAGTATAAGGTTCAGACAGCATATGATTCAGTACTCCTATTCTGCTATCATCCTACTTGACTAGAATACTATATATGGCCTCCCCATTACTATTGAATGATTCAATTCAGACGGTTGGCTGTTGTGAGAAAAACTGTATACATATGCACCCACAACATTTCTTACCGAATCACTCTAAATGTCTGTACTTATGTTTCTTGTCAGAGACAGCCATAGACCTTCTTCCACAGGCTGGGAGGGTAGAAGGAGGGTACTCTTACACTATATGCATTACTGCAAAGTGCATTAAAGCGATTAAATAACATACTCAATACAGAAAAGCAATTACAAGAGGGTAGAGTTTGAGGATTGCTCATCGCAGTGGAACTAATACAAAATAACTATGTCGTTAGAAGGAGGAGGGGACATGACGGAGGAGGGGGGGAGGGCTGAGACATAGGCTACAGTGATAGGGTTGTAAATCCTGCTTGAGTAGAGATTTAACTCTGGTTAGAAATGCTTTTACAGCAAAAACAAAAAACAAAAAAAGTAAATTTGAAAACTAAGGAGCTTAGGAGTATAAGTCTAGAGTGGGGCTTCCTTTAAGCTGAACCACTCTTTTTCTGATCTAGTTTTCCCCGCATTCCAAAAATTCTATTGATCCGTTGACCTTCACTATAAATAAAATTGACAATAGAGATCACATTTCCCTGGAAATCCAGCCCTTAAAGATCCAAGTGCTCCTTGAAGATGGCCATCAAGCCTTGCCTGGGCTTTTATGATATTCCTCATTACCTCACAGTGAGATCGACATACAATAATCACCTACTCCAGTAACAGCACGGACTGGAACACAATCACATCCCTGTTGCCCTCGTTCTTTTTTGGATCCTAGCAACAGAAAAAAAAGAAAGAAAAAAAAACAGAACCCAAAGGAGAGTGCACAGTACTGCAAGTCAAGATTAGTACTATAATTGGCAACACAAATGAATGGATTTTTTTCATATTTAACGCTGTTTTGATTTAGATTTACATTGACTTTGACAATCACTGTCAATAGATTTGTTTTTAATTACTTGTTTTTCACAGTTTGCAGTTCCACGTTTGCTCTCTTTTTTTCTCTCACATAATAAGCAACTCATTGTGAAATTGCATTCCGTGTTTCTGCAGTCATACTTGTAAAGAGTTATTTTAGCATTCTGACAAGCCTTTTTTGTTTTTCTATAAAAAAAAACAATGGTTCTGAGATCATGTGCACAGACAAAGACAGATGGAACGGAAAGAAGCTGACAGTAATATAAAGTCAGATTCCAAATGACTTACAGAGCCTTATGTGCTCTTTGGAACTTAGCCAGTTTGGCCGCTGCTGGACAGGAAATAGGCCACAAGCAGCATCAAAATCTGCATGTTAGAACATTAATTGCATCTCCCAACTCCCTTGGCTGAAGCCGATTTGGGATGGATTAACAAGCTAGTTACAGATCATATACCCAACCTATTATTAAATGATGATTGGCCACTGTGGCAGAGATCCCAGCCAGTTAATAAAGCAAGCTTCTTGCCAGGCATGACGCCAGCTACATAATATTGTTTGGTATGGGAACACAGAGAGTCAAAATGGTGATGCTTGCTTCCAGATATTCCCCCCAAGGAATATACTGTATATATGGATCATTTATTGTGCTAAGCCATCTGTTCAGTTGCAATATAGCAGCTGAAACTTCACAGAAAGTTAGCTGTTGTTACTCGTACTTGAGGATGTAGTTAGAACTCAATATGAGGTTCACACCGTGAAGTGTGTCATTTTGGATTGCCTCTATGCTAAACAGAGCTTATTGGCTTAGGTATTTGTTAATTGAATTTTGAGTGAGAACCAAGTATAGACACCCTAGTAGTACTTCTTCCAATCTTCCAGGCTTGCACATGCTTTTTTACAGGGGCATATCCATCCCCAGGAAGGCACTGAGAGGGAACTAGATTTTCGGTCATGGCATGTATTCTTAAAGCCTAAATGTTCTCTAAGAGGGGAGAGGGGGGTTGAGGGGTGAGCCTTCTGGCCTTGCGGGAGTCTATCATAGGGAGGAAGTGCTTCATAGAATGGAGTAATGGAGGTTTAGAGCACACAGCATGAGCTTCAATTCCCCATATCCCTCCAAGCTAGCACCATCGGGGAAAAGAGACAAACCTACTCCTCCTGCCTGCTAGCTAAGTGTGAGGATGGCACCGCTGACCATGTCTCAGAGACATTAAGTAATAGGCTAGCCAAGCCTAACCAAGCCATAGTCAAACATCAGTTCAACACTAACAATGTTGTGTTTCGAGTTCAGAGAGGAAGGAAAACAAGAAGCTGAGTGAAAGTTTTCTCCGGTAACCTCTTCATATTCAAATGTTATACACAAGCAAAAGCACATTCTTAACGTTTTGGAATTGAAGAGTGTAGTCGGTAACAAATTGGCAATGTAGCACTGCTGCCACAAATTACAAGATTTAAAGATCATTACAGGCTAATAAAGAACTAATAGTATATTACCAATGTAATCTCAATTTGACACCTCATAGGTTAAGGAATATTAACATAAAACCACCATCATTGGTCCAAAAACCAATCAGGGTTGGCAAGACAATCAATAACAAGGCATCTTAATCCACTCTGTCTTTATCTGGTGTCTGCTGGATTCCAGAATGCTCTGGATTACTGCACAGCATATCGACAAATAGTAACCTAGATACCAGGGCTTACATCATTATGCATGAGAAATGAAGCTCCTTCACTGGGGTTTTCATTCCCATTACTGTTTATCACCGGCTTGCAGCGTTCCACACAAGAAATCCTTATTCCCCAGTCATCCAGTCACAACAGAGCCAAAGGGTCTGAGACAAAGACTTTGGATGTGATTCATCAGGTCAAACCACCAGAAGACAGAGTGTATATTTCCAGAATGCAGCCGATGCTGGATGTTCTCTCCCGTTCCTTGGCGTCACCAAGGAAACTCAAAATGCATGCCAGCACTCGGTTTTTCTAATTAAGAGGCAGATAAGCAAATGGCGCCGATGTTTGGGTATTCAAAAAGCACCTGCCTATCTGCACATCTCCAGACTGCGATATTACAATGGCTGGTTTAACAGTCATTTAACGCTGCAATCAAGACTTGCCTCAGACGCCAATAAAGACGGTCGTATTTGCTTCAAATGACTTGAAATCATCTCTTTTGAAATGGCAAGGACAAGGAAGACACAGGGAAAGATTTTTTTTAGACCAAAACATTAGAGGATGGTAATGACATTGTGCTATAATGTTTGCTAATGAAGTCATATGGCAAGACTCCCATTACCTGCAGCGCTCCCTAGTGGTTGGAAAGAACTAACAATTTTATATAGTTTTCTCCAGCTTATTGGCTGCTTATTAGAGAAGAATTTTGGGCTGTCAGGTTTGGGATTTTTGTTGACAGAGAGAGTAGAAGAAACTGTTGTGACTCATACATTGGACCCATTGTCTGTGGAATTGGAGTCAACTGTCACTTTCTGGCACAGAGAGACTATTTAGAGCTATTGGCAGGCTGCTAAGAACATTGCAGCTTCCCCCTCTTGGATGCCCGGTAATCCTTCTAATGTATCCTCTCACCTGTGAATCAAGGAGACTCAGCCACTCATGGTCACAGACAAATGAACACTCCAAAGGCAGGATTTACATACACTTGACTTGATCACTCTCTCACATTCACATGTGGTGACATACAGAGCATCTGTATGTACTGTACACACTATACCGGTGCATCCTTACATGCTGTACAAAACGGACATCTATATGCTTTACTTATAAAGTACAGGGGAGGCTAGTGGCGGTAGAAATCTGAGCATGGGCTCATTTTAATACATGGAATGGTCCCTCATTCCACTCATTAAATGAGCCCGTTCTCATTTTACATTACATTTTAACCATTTATCAGACACTTTTATTCAAAGCAACTTACAATTACAGATTACAGGGACAGTCTCCCTGGAGTAATTTAGGGCTACGTGCCTTACTCAAGGGCACACTAGCGGTGGTGATCCCAGGTGGGATTTGAACTCATGACCTTGACCATGACCCACTACCGCACTACCACTACCCCGTTCTCCAATGTCTGCCTCCACCAGCCTCCCCAGATACAGTACACCTGGCCACATAAATCACATACATATACAGTAAACTCACTATTAGTGATTGTAGAAATACACTCATCGCTGATACAGGTATATACTAAATGCTGCTCACAAACTCAGTCACATTCTACACATTCCTACATACTGTACACACAAAAACGGATATGTATATATGTATTATTCACACTTTTTCTTCTAGTCACATACATAATGTAAACATTATACAGTGGGCACAGTGTGATTTACATGCTGTTCACTGACATAGTAGGTAATATATTTACGGTAATGCATTTAAGGAAAGGGATTACAATTATACTATACTATATCAACACACATGCACACATACACAGCCCATTGCTCACTCATAGAAGCGACATTGAGTAAACGTGACAATCCATCAGTTGTGAGTTCCAGTGTGGGTGTTGATATGGAAGAGAGACACAATGAGCTCAGAGACCTGTCAGTGACCCCACAGCAAACCACTAATGTGTTTGTCACTGTGTACAGCTGCATCCTTATCTCTCTTTATACTGCCTTTACATCACTTAGCTATGAAAACCAGGCATGTTCCCAAATGTGCCTTTTTTCAGAGTGTGATCTAGCTCAATAGCCAGAGGGGATGAGGGGCCTCTTATCGTAAACTAATTAAAAACTATCTCAGGACACAGGAGTGCCTGACAGAACCGCATCCATTTTAATCAAACACAAGGCTCCTCTATGAAGACATGTTCTCAATATGTTGTAATTTCTGAAGGCCACGATCACTTTTCTGTTCTCTCTCTCTTGAAATGATGGATTCACTTGTCAATTGTTGTTTTTTGTAGTAATTCTGTGATTTAGAGATTTGTTTGATATTGATGCATGTCTGAATGGGAAGGGAGATGAAGGAATTTCAGTCAGTGATTAAAGGGCACCACTGGCTTGCAAATCAAATTCATGTTTATTTTTGCAGGATTTATAGAAATGTATTTAGAAATAAGACAAATTAAGCCTTTGAATGTAATTGTGGGCTATTTCCTTGCCAATCATTGGCTCATGTTAGAAACTGTCATCCCCATATCAAGAACCTCCATTGGATAAACACAGAAAAAATATGTTTTATTTGCAATTCCAATATGCAAAGATGAAGATATATACAATATAAGTCTAATGCCGTGTCTGGAGCACACATGTGTGGTCACTCAACTGATCTGGGAAGCCCGGGAGAATAAAGGGAACCTGGTTGTGCTGTGGCTGGACCTCGCAAACGCCTATGGGTCCATACCTCACAAGCTGGTCAAAGAGGCACTGAACCGGCACCATATCCCAGGCCAGTTCAGGGACCACATTTTGGACTACTACAACTTCAGTCTGAGAGTCTCTGCTGGGTCTACAACCTCAGAGTGGCACAAGCTCGAGAAGGGAATCATCACTGGATGCATCTCAGTGATCCTTTTTTCGCTTGCCACGAACATGTTGGTGAAGTCTGCTGAGGTTCAGTGCAGAGGACCCCTCACCAAGTCTGGCATCCGACAGCCACCCATCAGGGCCTTTATGGATGACCTGACTGTGACAACAACAACAGTCCCAGGGAGCAGGTGGATCCTGTAGGGCCTGGAGGAGATGATCACCTGGGCCCGCATCAGCTTCAAGCCGGTGAAGTCCAGATTCCTGGAGCTAAAGAAAAGAAAGGCCATCAACAACTTTTGGTTCGCACTTGGCAGCATCCAGATACCATCCATCACAGAGAAACCAGTAAAAAGCATGGGGAAGGTGTTTCACTGCAGCCTGAGAGACACAGCATCCACCCGAGCAACCAACCTAGAGCTGGAGGCCTGGCTAGCTGCAGTGGACATGTCAGGCCTACCTGGCAAGTTCAAGGCCTGGATACACCCACATAGCATCTTCCCACGGATTCTCTGGCTCCTCTTGGTCTACGAGGTCCCAATCTCCACTGTCGAGGGCTTTGAGAGGAGGATCAGTAGGTTCCTATGGAAGTGGCTGGAACTACCTGGGGGCCTGAGCAGCATCGCCCTATACGGCCAGAACAACATGCTGAAGCTCCCTATCAGCAGCCTAAATGAAGAATTCAAGGTGACCCGTACTAGGGAGGTGCTGCAATACAGAGAATCCGGTGACCCAAAAGTCTCTCAGGCTGGTATCGAGGCAGGACAGGACAGAAGTGGAGTGCAGCAGAGGCTGTGGATGTCGCTGAGGCACAAGGAGTTGGTGGATGCAGTGACTCGTGGAAGGGCTGGCCTGGGTAGTAGCAAAACACCTTGCTACGACAAGGCACGGGAAAGACAAGAGGTCGATGATCCAGGATGAAATGCGAGTGTCAGTTGAGGAGAGGCGAGCCAGCAGGATGGTTGGAATGCTGCAGCAGGGAGCCTGGACAAGATGGGAGCAAGCAGTGGAGGGCAAAGTCTCCTCGGCTGATCTCTTCTAATAAAATTCTTGATCCAGGCTGTCTATGACGTTCTACCAAGCCCATCCAACCTGTTCTGCTGGGGGATGGTGGAGTCACCAGCTTGCCGTCTGTGCCTGAAGAGAGGGACCCTGGAACACATCCTCAGCTGCTGTTCAAAAGCCCTGGGCGAGGGGTGCTACCACTGGCGACATGACCAAGTCCTGAAAACCATAGAGGACACCATCTGCAGTGCGCCACTGCAAGCGCCTCCACCCAGTGAAGAAGACTATCGCTTTCGTCAGGGCTGGGGAGAAGCTAACATCAGCTGCCAGGACCACCTTCTCTGGCCTGCTAGCAATGGCACAACACTGAGAGCTGAAAGTCGACCTAGGGCTTGATCAACCTCGGTTGGGTCACCTGGGGGAGGGAGTCTAATAGCTGAAAGACCCGAAACTCCCAATTAACCCAGGTTCTATTACCGATGATGTGTCCAGGTGCATCACAAGATGATGTATTTCATAATGATAATGTATGGTATTATTATACTGTATATAAATTGCAATACTCTTGCACTGGTGACCTTGCACTGGTCAACGCATTCCAACAATATGGAGAAACAATGTGTAAACAAACTGGAAAAATATAACACAATTATATTGCAAGGCAATATTATCACAATAAATGCATTTTCAGCACATATTAGATTTCTATAAACTTTTAGTAAGGTCATAACACTGGGATTATGGTCTTTAACACTGGGATTTTGTGGATAGACCGTACAGCCACGGACAAATTCTACCCTCATAAAGTGTGGCCTTTGGCAGAGAGGATGAAATAACCTTTAAGCTTTGCATGGAGATGCAAATATTTCACCCTGACAGTCCATTTTGATTCAGCTCGTTGAAAATGTTATTCGACTGCCAGTTTCCTGTTCAATTATGAGCCTTTGTTTTTGTTGTTGCATCAGTTATAATTGTGTGTCTCTGTTCTTCCTCACTCCCTCTATTTTCACATTTAAATCTTGATGAAAAGAGTCCCAGCTTTCTTTTTTGACAAGATTGATTACTGATCGTGACCGTATCATAATACAGTCTATGCCAAGAGTTAAGCAGGAGAGCTATACAGATACAATATATATAACATATATACAGTATCAATAACATCTATACAATATCTATAACATATATACAGTATCAATAACATCTATACAATATCTATAACATATATACAGTATCAATAACATATATACAATATCTATAACATATATACAGTATCAATAACATCTATACAATATCTATAACATCAGTATCTATAACATCTATACAGTATCTATAACATCAGTATCTATAACATCTATACAGTATCTATAACATCTATAACATCTATACAGTATCTATAACATCTATACAGTATCTATAACATCTATACAGTATCTATAACATCTATAACATCTATAAAGAATCTATAACATATATACAGTATCTATAACATCTATACAGTATCTATAACAACTATAACATCTCTACAGTATCTATAACATCTCTACAGTATCTATAACATCTATAACATATATACAGTATCTATAACATCTATAACATCTATACAGTATCTATAACATCTATAACATCTATACAGTATCTATAACATCTATACAGTATCTATAACATCTATAAAGAATCTATAACATCTATACAGTATCTATAACATCTATACAGTATCTATAACATCTATACAGTATCTATAACAACTATAACATCTCTACAGTATCTATAACATCTCTACAGTATCTATAACATCTATAACATCTATACAGTATCTATAATATCTATAACATCTATACAGTATCTATAACATCTATAACATCTATACAGTATCTATAACATCTATAACATATATACAGTATCTATAACATCTATAACATCTATACAGTATCTATAACATCTATAATATCTATAACATCTATAACATAGATACAGTATCTATAACATCTATAACATCTATACAGTATCTATAACATCTATAACATATATACAGTATCTATAACATCTATACAGTATCTATAACATCTATAACATCTATATAGTATCTATAACATATATACAGTATCTATAACATCTATAACATATATACAGTATCTATAACATATATAACATATATACAGTATCTATAACATCTATAACATATATACAGTATCTATAACATATATACAGTATCTATAACATCTATAACATATATACAGTATCTATAACATCTATAACATCTATAGTATCTATTTTTTTAAATATAGTATCTATATAGTATCTATAACATCTATAACAGTATCTATAAGAGAATGCAGAATATTTCCATTTTCATACACTACTTTATTTCTATATTATGTATCATGTATGGAGGGGATATGATTGACTGCTGGTATCAAACTTATATAATGTACTGTATACACTTTGCTACCACAGCAGTAACACTGCTGTAAGATCCAAGTTCCTTGAATATGCATGCTGTCCCATGCCGGATCTTAGCATTGCAATATTCATGGGCATGAAAATGTATGGGTCAGTCTTGAAATATGGCTGATTTTACGGTGTTCCAAATCCATTTCCAGCCAACGCCTTTCTCCTAATTAGATCCAGAGATCTGTTTTTCCCATCTTCCCCATCTCCGCCCCCACCCCCCCTCCCGATGTGTTTGGAGTGGGTAGGGATGAAGGCAACAGAGCTAATTGCATTAGCATCAGTATACTGGTGCTGCAGACGACAGCTGTGCACGCCAGTGATGTATGGCCCCACTGAAACACCAAAAAAATGTGGTGTGAGAGAGAGTGGAAGAGTTTGAGTTTGTGTGTGTGTGTGTGTGTGTGTGTGTGTGTGTGTGTGTGTGTGTGTGTGTGTGCTGCTGCTGCTGCTGCTGCTTCTGCTGCTGCTTTCAAACCTCCACTGGCAATCCAGAGAGAGAGGAGGGACTGAGATGTCACGTTATGCAGACAGGAAAGGGGCCCCAGGACAGCCTGAACACCGGCACACACCAATACACACACACACACACACACACACACACACACACACACACACACATACAAACACACACAGACACATACACACTCCCACACTCCCATGGTGACCTCCTTCTGCTAAGACGTAGGAGGTGATGAATCATGCTTATGGCCGTGTGTCTCGGCTACTCTGGCATCAACGACCCCACATGGGTGGTTTCAAATACCAAGTCGGAGCCATTTAGTGTCTCTACAGCACAGGGGGCATATGTCTCTTCTCTCCCCTTTGGCCGGAAGCAACTTCCCAAGTAAATGAGAAGAATCTTTGTATCATTTATGTGTGTGTTTGTATGTATGTATGTATGTATGTGTGTGTGTGTGTGTGTGTGTGTGTGTGGACTTGATTATTGTAATGGTCTACTAACAGGCCTTTCTAAAGGAGCTGTTCATAAATTGCAGCTCATCCAAAATGCCGCTGCTAGGGTCCTAACAAAAACAACTAACAAAGTTTGAACACATTACATACAGTATATATATTTTATTTTTTTGTCAATTTTGTTTTATTACTATCACCTTCTTACGGTATTTTCTCCTTGCTGTATCTTTTTTGTTTTTTAATGCTGGATGCAATGCACGTTTGCCCCTGTTGTATGAAATGTGCTATACAAATAAACTTGCCTTGCCTTGCCATAATGTTCTTGTCCTTGCATTAGGCCTACTAGTAGATTAGCCTACATAATAAATTCCACAGATTATAAAATAGTTATTTTATCTATAAAATGTATTACTAATAGAAAGGCCATCCAAATGATTTGTTGATAGTAAAGCTACAGTTTGACTGACATGAAATCTCCAACTACAATTGAGTGTTTTTTACTCTAGATTTCACTAGATCTATTGTTGATAGGTCGTTAACTGACTGAGAATAAACATTTGCTTAAACTCTTGCTCAGTGCATATTGCCAAGCGGCAAGCATTGAAAACATAACCGGACAGTGCTCTATTTCCCTGCTTGCTGCAACTGCCAGCAGGGCAAAACAGAATTTAACACAAATTTCCTATCTGCGAATATCCACTTTGAGCAACAATATTGCCACGAATGTATGTTCACGGTGTAATAGAGAATTCAACACGGGAGGAAGGTGGTGCAGCTCTTGATCTCCAGTTTTGTTTACATTCTTCAGTTCGTAAGGTGTCGATCTATGGAGACACTAGCAAAACACCAAATGCACAGGATCTGGTAACTAAAGCACTTCATGACAATTGTATTTGTGGGGAAAAAAAGTACTGTTTGACTCCATTTGATTGTATAGTAACAGCGAGCTAGCTTGGATCATGCCTGCCACCCACCAAGTTCACTTGCCAAGTAAAACACTTGGTTGATAAGAACATCCCGCCCTCGCTCTTAACCTACTGCCAGACCTATTTGACCTCATAAGGACCAGGAGGGTAGAGGAGGCTAAAAGAGTTTGAAGCACCGAAGAGGCCTGGAGTAAGCCCAGGGAAAGCCTCGGAGTGACTGTGGAAAAGCAATTGGCCTTGGCACGCACGGTGCCCCTGCTGTAGAAACTCGGCTACTATTGATAGGGTCAGTAGGTCACCTAGAGAGCCAGGTACACTGCCCTACGAATTGCTGTCTTCTAATAAAGTATCTTTTCTCATGCCGTTGTTCCGTCTTGGTGTGTTCAGACTTCAACCGGATCACACCAGTTCATATAGTGCTGGTGGCAGCTCTACGCTATCCTGTCTAATCCAGTTCTTAGTTTAGTTTAGTTTATTTATTTAGCACACAAGAGATTGCGCAAGGAGGGAACGAAGCCCAGAAGGCTTGTACATAGTTCCACTCCCGTCAATATCTATGTTTCAAATAAACATCAAGGAACACTTAATGCATGTCAATAAGAGAAAAGAAACCACAAACAAAATCATATCCATCGGGCAGAAATGTAGGATAGCACATACAAACACACAAGACCCAAAAAATAAATAAATAAATAGATACAAGGATAGTAAGATTTAGTAAAAAATAAACATAGATTTCCATCTTGCCCACCTTTCAACAGGAAAAGCACTACAATATAAAATGAACAGCTCATAACGAAATTAGATATTTTTTCAGTTGCTTTCTGAAAGCCGATCGAGGTGTTGATCTCAGTGGCGAGCTCAAGGTGTTCCAGATTCTCAGACCTCTATAACAAATGTTGAATTGGTGGCTAGAAGTTCGACAGAAAGGTAAGTGGAGGTCATTATTGAATCTTGTTGGATAAGAGTGGATGTCTGATGAGAAAATAAAGAAACTATGGAAAGTAGAAGGAAGATCTTGCTTGTTGTTGATGAATTTGTGTATGAATAAACATGTTTGAAAAATATTCAGTTTATTAATGGGTAATAATGAATATTTCCTAAATAGTGGTGCAGGTGGTTCGAATCTGTTAGAGTGAGAGATCATCCTTAGGAACCTCTTCTGGATAACAAGTAATTTGTTGAGGTATGAAGGATAAGTAGCAGCCCAGACTATATTACAGTAGTTGATGTAAGGAAATAAGAAGCTATAGTACAAGTTTAAGGGAGCAGAGGAGTGGATCAGGGGGCAAACCCTTCTCATTATACCAAGCATCTTCATGGATCTCTTGCACACATGATCGATGTGATTATTCCAGTTTAAACCTTCGTCAACAATGACACCTAGGAATTTTGTATGTTGAACTTGAATAATGATGGTTCCATTGATTGATATTTTAGCGTCATCTTTGGAGTAGCACTTGTTTTTGTTGCAAAAGATCATGAAATAATTTTTTTTTACATTGAGGGTTAACTTATTCAGTTGGAACCAGTTAAAGGCAATATCCTATTGGGTGGTTTATTACCCAATATGTTAAGGTTCATCACCATACCTACAGTAGAGTATTGTCCCAGTGGTTTGTTTATGGTCTGTTTTCCCAGCCTATCCATCCCAGTACTCTCAAAAGCAGATAGTTCTCAAAACAATGGCATAGATGAAGTGGGAGCAATGCTCTGAGGTAGCTGTATGCCGTGCATTATCAATGCATCCACGTATCTCCATGTATGCATTCATCACACATTCAAAAACCTGGGCTTTGCTCTCAGAGTGAACGGCGTCTGCCCACACGGTTATACAGTAGGTGTCAATATAAACACACTGTGCTGGCTGCGTCCTTTTCACACCCATGCTTTTGGCAAGAGCACATTGATGATCTCCAAGCAATCAATATCAATATGTGGTGGTTTATACGTAGAGACAACAATCGGTTTCTAAATCTGTGTTTGTACTCATTCTTATATGAGTATGTTAACCCCTAAGAGGAAAATGAGCTTTTGACCCATATCTCGCACATTTACAGAAATGTTGACGACGTGCGTTGTGCAAAAACATCTGAGGTAAAAACAACAGAAGTATAGAGTAGAGATAAAGTTACAAAGGGATTTTCATTTGAGGTCAGCGAAGAATTTAAGCAATCTGTTTTCACTGGTTGCATAACTTAAGCTAAATGTTTTATAACATATATTGTTATCAAGTTTAAAACCTCAAAACAAAACTAATTTTTTGTTTTCAAATGTTTTAAAGTTAGTTCCGCTTAAGAAAATTATAATATTGTGTGAGAAGTATAGGCCTATGAACACAAACCTGTGTAATCTTTTCTTCTGGCTAGCAAGCAATCCCCAGAGTCTGGATGGTAAACTTGTTTGACCTTTGAAATATCATTATTTTTACTTGAGCTGCCCAGCAGGCATCTGCAAATAAACACACACACACACACACACACACACACACACACACACACACAAACACACCTCACGCAACATGAGGCTTTTTACTCAGTAAAGGGCCAAATCAATACAAACACCACACCATACAGATTTTATTTGCATGGCTTTGATGTCCTGCCTCAGGAGCGGAAAACGATTCTCTTTCTCATCTCCTGATGCCAGGACCACCTGCACCCCCCCCCCCCCCCCCTCGAGACATACAGTAAATAGATGCAGCAGGGTTTTGATATTGTAAATGAGACCTTTCATCTCCTAGTGCCACGGCACATGTTATTTGCACTCACCTGCAACAATACAGCATAACCGATTGTGGTAAGTGCGTATTTTTTGCTAACACACACAACAGGACTTTCTCAAAACACTTAACACAAGTCACAAAGACACACCCAAGGTGCAAAACACCTAATATATCCTTCAAAATGAAGCACTGCATTCAGAACTACATAAACTTACCAAAATCAAACTTTTGCACCAAATAGTACACACTTCATTCCTATTACCAGATTTTTGTCCAACCAACTACACACTGTTATGCTAAATTAAAAGCACGTTCATCTTTGGTGGGCTTTGTCATAATAAAGTAGTTCTGTATGTAGAGAAATTGTTCAAGTCTACAGATTATGTGCAGAAACACAAATGTTGAAACAAAACCTTTTTATTTTTATCCACAACAAATCAGTGCATCATATGCACAGCACATACATTATACATTACTGTAAAGTTGTGCTCTCTATCGAATACAGTAAACAGAAAAGAAAACTGTGAGGAAAAAATATGCAGAAATAGTTGTTTACAACAACAACAAAAACTGAGGAAACAAAAATACTTAGGCTGCATCTCATCATAAGCATGATAATGAGCTCAGTGTTCTTCAGTGGCCTTACCAGTCACCAGGATGACTTGATTGATCTGAATCCAATAGAACATCTTTGGGATGTGATAGAACGGGAGATTCACAGCTTGAAAGTGCACCTGAAATCTGCAGGTATAGCATGATACAATCATGTCATCATGAACCAGAATCTCCAAGGAATGTTTCCAACATTGTGTGGAATCAATGCCACAAAGAATTGAGGCTGTTTTGAGAGGCCCTACCCAGCATTAGTATAGTGTTCCTAATAAAGTGTTCAGTGCGTGTAGATGGTAGGTAGCCTGGAGGGTTGCTGGCATCATACAGTGGGGTGCAAAAATGTGGGCACCCTAGTCAAAATGCTTTTACAATTATATCTAAGTGAAAAGAAGCAGACCTAACCTTGAAATGGTACAAAGTTAAACTTGACACATTTCATCACATTTTAAAGCAAGATTAATTTTTATTTTTTAACTTTTTACAGTTTCAAAATAATAAAACAAAGAAAAAGGCCTTGTGCATGGGCCTTCCCCATTCTTCCTGGCAGAACACCTCTAGCTCTGAAATATTCCTCGGCCTTCTTGCATGCACGGCATGTTTGAGATCTCTCCAAAGATTTTCAATAATATTCAAGTCTGGTGACTGTGATGGCCATTCCAAAACCTTCACCCGTACTTCATGGTTGATTTTGAGGTACGCTTCGGGTCATTGTTTTGCTGGAATACCCAACCTCTCTTCAACTTACATTTCAGGACTGACCTTCGAACATCAGCCTCTAGAATGTCTTGATATCAGGTGGAATCCATTCTTCCTTCCTCCCGCACAATATTGCCTGTGCCCCCAACTGCTACACAACCCCAAAGCATAATGGATCCACCTCCATGCTTAACAGTTGGCAAGGTGTTATTCTCTACAAATGCTTCATCCTTTTTTCTCCAAACATACCTTCTTTGGTTGTGGCCAAAAAGTTCAATTTTGGTTTCGTCAGTCCAAAGCACATTGTTCCAATAGGCTTCAGGTTTCTCAAGGTTTTCTTTTGCATACTTCAGACACTTAACTTTGTGTTGGGGTCGTAGGAAAAGCTTCTTTCTGGCAACTCTGCCATGTACGGTAGGTCTTTGTTATTTAAGGTACACTGTATTGTTGTCCTGACTCCTGTAAACAACTAGACCGGTGTCTGCTACTCTTTTTTGCAGCTCTTTTGCAGCGATGTGTGGGGGAGCATATCTCCCCAGACCTCGAGCCATTCTATCTGAATGTTTGCTTGGTCTTCCAGATTTTGCCTTGACTTCAGTTGTTCCATTTATTTTCCATTTTCTGCAAGAGTTTTTTGTAGCCTTTTCCTTGATGGTGGAAGTGAACTATCTTGATTCTGACATCCTTGGACAACTGTTTAGAGGAACACATGGTTTTTAACACCAGACACAACAGCCACCGCAGTCGGATACTTTAGAAGGCATGGAGTTACTTCAGAATGTATAGTTCAACCCTGGAATTATATTCACCTGACTCATTGAAGCCCTAACGAGTAAATCACCTTGGTCTGGGCCTTAGTAATCATCTTCTCAAAAGGTAACAAAGAATAATCCAAAAGGGTTCCCAAAGGTTTGCCCTTTTCCTTTTTTATCATTTAAAAACTCAGAAAAATGACCTTGCAGAAAGGTGTCATGTTTAACTTTGTAGCATTTAGTGTTCCGGTTTGCTTTCAATCACTTGGAGATTGGAATTGTAACAGACATTTAAACCAGGGGTGCCCACATTTTTTTGCACCCCTCTGTATCTAAGGTGCCTACCACTACCGTTGTGCCCTTAAGCAAAACACTTAACCCCTAACTGCTCCAGGAGCGCTGAAGATGGCTGACCCTCAGAGCTCTGTTCTCCCTGGGGGGTGATGTGCGCGTGAACTACATTTCGTTGTCTCAGTACTTGTGCTCTGTTCAATGACAATAAAGTTCATCTCCATTTCTTAATCTAATGACAAGTCGGTAAACACTAAGGAATTAAATCAGTGAAATCATGTTGAACAAGAGTGTGCCATGTCTCTTTATAGAAGGTGTGTGTTTGGGTGCAGTGTCTCACTTTGAGTGGATGTTTTTACTTCTGTCATGTCCTCACTGCACCATCACATCATAGGATGTGACCTGAGTCTACCTACGGACTATCAGTTAACGACACCTCCAAAACACGCACACTTCATTAAGTTTGGATATTTTAATGGCAGTCATAACTGGCAGAAAACACTGTTATGTCAGGACCTCGTCTTTTACGACTTTATTTTCCAACCGCCTGTTCCACTCAAATGGACAGATGACTGCACACAGAGCAAAGTTATTAAATCTCCTCAAAAATATTGCTACTCATCGTGAAACGCAGCCCTTCCTGGGAAAAGATACATAGCCTCCTCCTCCTCTGTCGTAAAAAGCACAGAGACATCTTGGTTTATGTTCAGAGGAAAGGCAATTATTTGTCTAAAACTGAACAATGTTCTGGTGGCAGATGTTTGTGTTTAATGTTTACACATTTCTTGTGCCTCAATTAAATAAGCACCAATTAGGTTGACGACTTGCAGACCCACTCAGTAATATCCTCACTTACTGTCCATTGTAATAACTCAGCAAGGCTGACACTTTACAAGGCTGGGGAGGTTATCACTGTTTTGAACAATATTATAATATGCCTACTACAGTATGTTTGCTTAACATTGCTTAGTCAATTTGACAGGATATGGGCATTTCCTAAAATATTACGAAACTAGCTTTGGTTTTTAATGTGAGGATCAGGCTTAAAAGCCAAATATAAAAAATGCACCTTGTTTCATTTTGTGATACAACAGAGGAAGCAGTCTTCATTCCAACAGGCCTATCAATGACACAGGCCCTGATGAAAGCTGGAGTAGACACGTCTCCTCACAGGCTCGAAGAAAGCAGCGCTTTAGAATGTGCTCCCCAGTGTAGCAAAACACTCTAGAAAAACACCAATCTTTCTCCCTAAAGTGCTCCAATTTCTCCATCCTCTCTCTACGTGGGCACGTTTCTCTCTCTCTCTCACACACACACACGCACACTAGTTAGAAATGTGTGTACCCTCCCCCAAAAAAGAAAGGAGAAATTGCAAAAAAGGACGGTGTGAAAACAGTTCAATGACTTGCAAACTACTACGGATGCAAATTGTTTAGTTTTTTTGTCATAGATTGAATACATATAAACCAACAGATGTGTGTGTGTGTGTGTGTGTGTGTGTGTGTGTGTGTGTGTGTGTGTGTGTCTGTGTGTCTGTGTGTCTGTGTGTGCATGCACTTATGTCTGTGTGTGTGTGTGTGTGTGTGTGTGTGTGTGAGAGAGTGTGTGTGTGTGTGTGTGTGTGTGTGTGTGTCTGTGTGTGTGTGTGTGTGTGTGTGTCTGTGTGTGCGTGTACCGCCTCTGTCTGAGATCAATAAGACCTCTGGTACTGACCAGAGGCTAAAGAAAAGCTAATTAAGCTTGTGGATGCTGGCGACGAGACACACACTCAGTGATGACCTCTAGCCCATTATGAAGACAGACTTAAGTTATGACCAGCCAACTCCATCTCTGCAGACAGGCAAGGACAGACAGTCTAAGATGGAATAGCATGAGAGAAGAGAGAGAGAGAGAGAGAGAGAGAGAGAGAGAGAGAGAGAGAGAGAGAGAGAGAGAGAGAGAGAGAGAGAGAGAGAGAGAGAGAGAGAGAGAGAGGAGCTAAGCTCTGTGTTTAAGTTAATAGGCAGTAATTTCTGATTCGAGCCGGCTGGTGCACTGTTTATCGAATACTTTGAACATGAACAGTTCATATTTCCATTCGCCCCTCATTCAGAATTTGGTGTGGTTGAAAGAGACTCAGAGCTGTTTGAATTTATGTATCTGGAGCTGTTAGAAACATGGATCATAAATATTACTGTACAGAGGAAAATTACAATAATGGTTACTGTAATTTCAAGAGATCCCGGGTGTAATTTCACTAATGAAAAACATCCAGTCTCAGTGCTGTCATTCATTTTATTAGCATCTCGGGTTAGCATTGGAATCCTTATTAGCAATTAGCATACTATCATACTACATTTACTGTACATATATATATGAATGCCATAGATTAAGAATTTCATAAATGCAGCTACATGCATCAAGCATGAAGTGCTCTATGCATCAAGCGTCTCATTTACCAATGCTAATTGCGAAATGCAATTTCAGAAATGCTAATTGCTAATACTAATTGTGCTGTTTGGTGCGGAAAAAGGGCAGAAGAATGTCACAGAAAAAAAAGGGGGAAAAAGCGATATTGTAGATGGTTGTCTCGAGGTCTGGAAAACAGACAGCTGTTATAAATCCTCAAAACGATATCTAATCTGTATCTCAGAGGATCGGTCTGATATGAACTCTGCCTTCTGTCTGGGTTGTCTTCTGTTTGGGTTGGATGTTGGGATAAACTTGCCAGATGCCTGGATTCTCTCCATCTCTTCTGAGTTATGTTTTCAAAATCGAAGTTGCTCCGTTTTTTGATAAAGTGCCAGGACGATGAAAGAGATAAACAAGATTAGGTTTGTAATTGCACTTGGACATTGGGTATGTAAATAATGTGCCAGGAAAGTTGAAAAAGAAAAACGTGGGACGTGCACAGACTTAAAAGCATACGAGGATGAGTGGGTGAGTGAAAAATTAAGTGGTGAAAAGTTTTGCATTCTAACCTGTAGGGATTTCTATGGCTTCTACCTCCTGTCTGTGTGTATATGGGCCAGCTCTATAACGCATGCCTAGTTTCCCAGACACAACTTGTCCCACACTGTCGCTCACTCAACTGTTCATGGTCCAACTTCCTTAAAACAAATCTAGGTCATTTTTGATCGTCAGTCTCTACAGTATATTTTCCCCTGTGATTGTTTATTAGTGTTGAATCTAGAGTGGGAAGGCCAAGTCTATCACTGTAGAGCCAGGTTTTCAGCCAATATGTGCGGTGAAATATTGTAATAATCTTTGGTGTCAACCATTAAATAAATAAATACACACAAAATGCATATGACTACAGCCTAAATTAAAAATTGTGGTAGGAAAAGTGAAAAATTGTGGTAGGAAACGGAAACCCTAGGGTGATGCCTTTGAAAAGAGGCATACTTCTAAATAGACTGTCACTGTTGTGTCAGAAAGCAGGCAAGACATATTATTATTGGAAATAAAGCTGGCAACTTTTTTACAGGTATTTACAAAACAATAAACAGGACGATGGCAGAACACTGAACATAAAGTGAATTAATTACAATGCAAGGCGCTCAAAAGAAAATAAACCCAGGCTTCCAAACAAGCCCAACCACACCTGTACCCAGCCTGGACCTACTCTGTCTCACTGAAGAATGCCAGGGCTTAGATACCCTCCCCATAGTCATGGAACATACAGTACTATTGGCATCACAAATAGCCTATCAGTTAGCTTCAAAAACAACCAAAATACACAGAGACTCAACAGGTGATATTCATTTCCCATCCAAATCAACTTCAAACAATACAAACAATCGTATCACACATTGCCAACAAGTTATCTACCCTGAATTCATCAACATTGTCGCTACTCTGTTTGGCCGTTCGCTTTGCTGAGCACAGCAGGAACAAACACTTCTTCAATAAATCTAAATACAGATACATAGAATGCATAACATTTATGTATTAAATCACATATAGAAATAGCCTTTAGCACTTTCTACAGCAAACTTCTTACATGGATGATCCACAACCGAAATATACTAAGACATACACTCACTGGCCACTTCATTAGGTAGACCTTTTCAACTGCTCGTTAACGCAAATATCTAATCAGCCAATCACGTGGCAGCAAATCAATGCATTTAGACATGGTCATGGTCACACTTTATACAATACTACAGTATATATATATATATATATATATATATATATATATACATGTATATTCAATCATTTCTAAAAGGTGATGTTCTCCCAGCCAGTCTTACAGCCAGAAAGGAAGTTGGCACTGGCAAGCACGATGACTCACACAAAGCAGGAAGACTCACACAAAGCGTGAACAAAAACAAAAGCATTACGCAGTAGCACAATTAAAAATAAAATATGAGGAGGCCATTGTCAAGCACTGACATTGGATGTTAGAGGTTTCAACAAAGATGTTTCTTTAACAGACTAATCATACTGTTCACAGAGCATTTGTAATAATATCACCACACCGCAGATATGACATTTAATATGCTGTTTTGACTCATTTCAGCTCCCCATGTATTCTAAAACATTTAAAACCCAGAGCCCTCTGTGTGTCTCATGATATACATGTATAATATATCAGTGCTGCTTGAAAGTCCTGTATGTGAACCCCTTGTGCAATTATAGATTATTTTAGTTTTTGCCATGTTTACCATTTACCAATTCCATATGTTGGTTTAGAGGAAATCATGCATGCAGTAGAAAAACTAAATTATAAAGAAAAGAGTGCATGTGCAAAAATAAGTGAACCCCAAGTTGCATTGTTAAATCAAGCAAGTAGAATCAGGTGAGTAAATAATTTGGTACCAAATGAAGCAATCAAAAGAGAGATCTTTAGGAAAGAGTTTGGGTGGGACTCTGCTCTCTCTCTACTGATACATAGAGGTAAGAAACCTGGTCAGTTTTGTGTTACCCATCCAGGTGCATGCAAAACACACCATGCTGAGAGGAAAGGAGATCTCTCGAGGACATCAGGAAGAGGGTAGTGAGAGCACATCAGTCTGGGGAAGGCTATAAAATCATCTCAACAAGATTGGAACACCATCAGTCCACTCTGAGGTAAATAATTTACAAATGATAAGCATTTAACATGACAACAATTCGGCCTAGAAGTGGACGCCCTTCCAAAACATCCCCAAGACCCACAAGATAAATAATAAATTGGGTAAAAGCCAACCCAAACATAGAGATTTGCAGACCTCAACAATAAGAAGAACACTGAATCGAAATACATTGGAGGGTTGCTAGGAAGAAGCCTCTGCTGTCAAAAAAGAACAAAACTGCCCCTCCTGGATAATCCCGAAGGTTTCTGGGAGTTCATTCTCTGGACAGATTACTCCAAAATTGACCTTTTTGGCCACAGTCAAAACCACTATGTTTGACAAAAACCCAACACTGCCATCAGTCAAGGAGCCAAAGCTGGGCTGAAAATGGGTCTGCCAACAAGACAATGATCCAAAGACAACAACAGCAAGACGCTGTGGCAGGACCTGAAGCAGGCAGTTCATGCCAGACACCCCTCAAATCTCCCTCAATTGGCTGAGTTCTGTAAGGAGGAGTGGGGAAAAAATCCCTCAAAACAAATGTCAGAGACTGATTAGTGGCTATACGAGACTCCAAGGCCCAGTAGTTCAAAACGTTTAATCTCAATCAGATCCGATCCGATTTTGAAATCCCATTTTTTGTGATCCAGGATCAGACAATTCGGCCAGATTTTGTCCCAGTATTTCAAAGCAATTCAGGATAGGATCACCCTGATCCAGATTCAGACTTTTCAAGATTACTAGATCCTGAATATCAGTGCTTTAATCCTACCGATCATATCTAGTGGATATGAAAGATAATACAAAGAAGACAAGAGAACATTGCAGAGACATCTATAATGTCTAATTATATTTTTAAATACATAAAGGACATAAAATCACCCACCTATGGATTTCCCTCTAAATGAGAGACTGAGTGGTGGTGCGGTGCAATGCAAGATGCTATTGTCCGCAATTACTTTTGAAAGGTGATGACAGATGGACTTTTTTTTGGTTTAAGATATTTTTTCAATCTAAAGTACATTTGTGATTGACAATCTTTGTTGTGATACTTTTATGAGCATAAACATTTAGTTGAAATTTGGTTGAAAACAAAATAGGCCACCACAAACGTGACCAAAAAATTAAAAATAAAATTGATTTGCCATGAAGGCTAAACATTGTGTATTATTTCAGTTAACAAACTTTGCCATCTTTATATTGAAACATATTTTTTTATAAATCGTATAGTACATTTTGCTCTGGTAATCCACTGGAAATCCACCCCTCTGGAGGGATCAAGATAATCCAGTTTTTTGGGATCAAACTGATCCCAATCCTGTGTTGTCGGTTTGAACTACCCGTTTTGAAGATTTGATCCAGATTACTGTAACTGAAACACACTTTAATAATGGTCATAATGACTTATCAAATTTAAAAAGTGCTTTCCATTATACAAGAATAATCTCAAAGTGCATAAAATAAAACAGAAAATGGAAGAATTGTTCAAATATATAAAAAATACAAAAAATTATATACAGTATAACCATATCATAAAAGCAGCAATCAAAGTCTAGGAGGAAGCGGAGGCCAGACAATAAAGATGCATCTTAAGGCTTTAAAAACCCCAATAGTCTGAAGAGAGTTCCCAATAGTCTGAAGAGAGTTCCAATAGTCTGAAGAGAGTTCCCAATAGTCTGAAGAGAGTTCCCAAGGTACTTTGACTGTAATGCCGAGCTGGCATACAGAGTATTTACATAGCCACACATGTATTACTCTGAAACCAGGAAACATCTACCAGTGACAGTTGTCTATATGTACATGTACTAGTACTAGCAGTGGGTTTTACAGTACAGTACCTACAACAAATCTAAGATTTTATTCAACCTTTTGAGAAAGAGCTAATTCGATTGAATTGTGCTCGTGGTGGTCTAAAATACAACAAGAGGAGAAGAGAGTTGGACTCAATATCTGGAATGGTTTATGAAATACCCTGAGGATGCTTGGCATAAGCTCTAAGGGTAACACCATAACTCTCATTGTTGAAGTAGCAGTCGGATTTCAATTGAACAGCAAAAGTAACTTGAAGGCAGCACTGCATACAGATGAAGGTTTCTGAATGACTAGGGGGAAATTACATATTGGTTTTGTGAAATGGAGCCTCATTGATTCAATATTCACAGAGAGATTGAGACATTATAAGTTGAATGTGGACCACAAGCCATGGAAGCTTGTTCCTCCTCCCAGGACACTGTATGGCGGTTACTTGGGTTTCTTCCAGTGCTTAGAGATATGACCTAAAAGTTCTGAGAAACTATGCAGTTAACATGTTAAATTATTTAAATATCTGAAATGTCATCACCACAGGCGTACAAGAGCAGATATTGTAGGTATATTCTCAACCATTCTTTCTTTCTTTTTTTGCCAGAATTTGTGAAGCAACAGAATTTATTTTTAACACAACCAAGTACCAGAAAACAAGTTCCAAAAATCAGCTTCCTGAATCTTGGCTTTGCTTTTTTCCCTCAGATCTCTTGCATGGTTCAGTGCTCCAGAATTTGAGATTACACTACAATTTCTAAACCATTATAAGATAAAGTACAGAGACACCATAGATGAAAAAGCAATAGAATATGTGTTTGTTTCGCATGTACATAATCTTGAAATGCCATCCAAGATTTAATTTAATCGACAGAAAAATACCTCACCACACTTTTCAAATCTTGAGCTCTGTTAGTTTTCATCTTTTACTTCCTTTTAACTTTTCGGTTTGTCTGTCTTCCTGTCTCTCACTGTCAGTTTGTAAATCTCTACCATACACAATTCACACTCTCTCTCCGCTGCGCTAGAGGACCACCTGCAGAGCTGAAAGGAGCCTGTGTGAATGTGTGTGTGTGTGTGTGTGTGTGTGTGTGTGTGTGTGTGTGTGTGTGTGTGTGTGTGTGTGTGTGTGCGTGTGTGTGTGTGTGTGTGTGTGTGTGTGTGTGTGTGTGTGTGTGTGTGTGTGTGTGTGTGTGTGCGCGTGCGTGCGTGTGTGCGTGCGTGCATTGCACCCTTTAAAGCATAGTTGGATTAGTAGTGGATTCCATTCTTTAACGCTCAGTGTAAAAGAAGTTGAGTAAGACACAGGCCTCTAGGTCTTTACAAGGTTGTAAAGTGTTTTACCCTTAAACACAGATCCCCAATCAATGTGGGTTACACATTGTGAAACATGTCATGACAGATCCTCACCAATAAGCTGAGTCATTGCTACCACGGTGACTGTCATAGAGCAAAACTGCCTACAGAAGTTACTGTAAATGGTCTCATTGGCCTGGGACATCTGTGATAAAAACAGTTTCTACACATTCAGGCTTTTTTTGAGGGATTGAGGGGAGTTTCAATGAGTTGGCCCGGTATAGAGTTGGGAGTGGAGAGTGAGAGGACAGCCTTAACGGTCCCCTTGAGAGACTTTATGACCTTTTAGTGATAAGAGGTTTGTCTTAGTCGGCGGCAAATTTATGAGTGCGAGAAGGAGGAAGCTCTCTCTAATGTTGATACCTGAGCATTTTAACCCACTGCTCCACAGTCAACACAGAGGTGAGATATAAAGCATCGCATCTGTGATCTCAAATGCCTTTTGCACAGTTACAGGTGACATCAAATTTCAATGATGCGGTTTGAAAGGTTTATACTGCACCAGCGAGGGAACACAGAAGGATTACAATGACACATACGGTGGCTATGGTCCAGCTTTAATGTAAGCTTAATATGACACTAATTACAAAATTGCTTTAAATTACTCACTTTGTCTAAGACCCTCATCACATTCCCCGGCAGTACACTCCATCTGCTACAGTATCTTTCTCTCTCTCTTTGTCTTCAAGCTCAATTAGAATGGGCCTTAATTAGCATGACACTCAAGGTACAAAAAAAGCAAATGATAGTAAAGCGCTCTCCATTTAACTCTCTCTCGTTCCCTGGCATGACGTCTTTACTCTCGGCAGTTCTCTATCACTCCATATTTTATCCCCTCCCTCTCAGTATCATCTCCCATCATCTCCCTAGTCTGATGCTCTTACCCTTTTTTTTTCAATGTATCATTCAAATCGCTCATTTGCTCCTCCAGGAAAGTCCTCTGTGGGACCATTGACCCCTTTGATGGGTCTGTAGAGCTCTCAACAAAAAACAAAACATGTATTCAAATGAAATAACCTTTATTCAAATGGCCTGGCTTTGGGAAAGTCTACGTGTGGATCAATGCACAAATCTCAGCAATCTCTCCAAACTGCACGCATGTCAAACACCAGTCCCTGGGGAGTTGCACGGCTCAACGGCCCTGTGTGTTCTCTTTCTGGGATGTCGATGGGAACACGAGAAGGGGACATGCTGGTGACATTAAATGTGTCAAGACTCAATGGTGGCAAGGAGTTAACACGCCTATCTTCATGGCCATTCGTTCTGGTTATAGGCACAAACTGGGATGTGAAACAGCCACTATAGGGCATCAACCGAAAGGGGGCAATTTGTGCAGCTGCCAGGAAATACTTGAATGCTCACAATACACAACTAGACCTACCACAGCAAGTTTAAGATATCATACCCAAGACATACAGTATTTCCAATGACACTAATAATGACCATAATGATAATGGATTATCATTATTGAATGTTTTCTATCGACCTCAGCCAGTGAGATGCTTACGTCCACAGTTTTTCTTATTAATGAGCATTTACTATATAATGGCTTATGCATGACACCTAATAATAAATATTAGGTGTTATCCTAAAACTATTTGTATACCATGCATACCATGTGTTAGGTTCTCTGACACAGATCATGCTGAAGCATTGTCTTGAGTATGGCATACATGGAGTGGAGACCTTCTCTGTTCACAGCCTTTCTACAACATGCAGCTTTCACTTGACTTGACTTGGCCGCATATAGCATATTCGTGGCATAGAGAGAACTTCACTCCATGTCTTTTTTTAGGGGGATCACCATAGTCGAACAATCAATCTCTAATGGCCTCTTCCCCTTTCATGGCCCCTGTTTAATCACAGTAAGAGCCAGGGCTAGCCTCCCGCCCGGTCACAGCCATTAATTTGGCCTCTCCTGTTCATTTGTTTTGTTTTTTTATTGCTCCTCCGGCAGCCGGCTGGCATTCATCACAAGCCTGATTGAGCCCTGCTCAATACTAAAGCAGTAAGGGGGAGGAGATGAACGACCCATTCATCCCCAGTGCCCAGCTGGCCATTTCATAGCCCCAGAGCCTGGCCCTTACATCTGTACTTCCTACAGTAGTAGACAGAAAATACCTCCATCCAACCACAGTGACCATTTTTCATCATCATCCAATTATAATTTGGGTTTTTTTCCCCACTATCCTTAGAGATAGAGAGAAAGGCATGTCAATCTGGAGGATTCAGGTCCAGACATGGGAATGTGGCGTTCCTCAGGGCTCAATGTCAGGTCCTCTTCGTGTTTGTTTCTAGGTGAGATGAGGGGGTATAAACAGGCCTGTGGTATCAAGTCAGGGGATAGATAAGGCTGCTATGATGTCCAGAGGAGTATAACAATTTCGATTTCCAACAGCTGTCCTACTTCTGCTCCCTCAGAAAAAAATAAAACCCTATTCCCGTAAGTCATTAGCCATAGCTGTTCTCTCCGAAAATGCAGGCCCTTTTGAATGGGCCAGTGGCTTGGCCGTGCGGTGTTGCTCTTGGGCCATGTTAGAGCCGTCACACCGAATAGAACCAGCCATGAGTTCCAAGGCTGAGTATCCAAGGTTATTCTAGTCCATGACTGCTAAAGGGAGCTGAAATACAGTAGTCAGGGCTGTGCCTCCCACGGCATTTCTACTGAAAGCAGTAGGTACTGTACTGTCAGAGCTATACATAATAGTACCTGTATGGTCCTGTCACTGTACATAATGAGCTTCTGTTCCTGTACATCCCTTATGTCCCATCCTGCTCTTGTTCCTCAGTGGGGGATTTTTCCGTCTGATTCATGACATTTTCTGACCAAGAAATGTATGAATAAGAAAAGAGGCAGTACAAGAGGCTCTCATAACCGATGGGATTCCACCCCAGGTCTCTCGCGCACCACAACACCGCCGTAGCCTGCTAAATTAAAGCCTAGGCATCCGCTTAGGGAGCTAGCTCAAGTGTTCAGCTCTCAGGCAAGGTTAGTCATCACCCAAGCATGGTTCCAACCCACCTCCATGACACTTCAGCCTCGTTTGAACTCTCCCTCCTCTGCACAGAGACCCACCCTGTGTTGGAAGCACTGGAAGATGCAAAGCTGGTTGACCTTGTGCTCGAGCATAGATAAGCAATAACGCCTACAACTCTGATAAATGTACTATGGCCCCAGTGACTCTTACAAACGGTGCTTCCTCTACTTCTGTCTCTCTTAGTGCAACTGTCTCATTACAGTGAAAACAAACATGAAAAATAAGAAATGGTAAGGCTTTCCCTACTGGTATAATGCTATTATAACGCATTGTAAGACTTGTCATTAGCATGTATGCCTGCATTTATTTTAATGTATTTTTTCATCACATCCTGAAAATGATGAGATCATTCCAGCCATATTTTGTCAGTTTAATATATTTGGATATGTTAAGAAGACATTACAAGGCATAACACGTTCTTATAATGAGATTAAATTGTGTTATATATGCCTCATAAAGAAAGTGCTACCAAAGAAAAAGTTATTTAATCCTTGAAGTGTGACATTACCACAACTACATAGTAATCAACGCTGTGGAGTCTGCTCCCAGTGTAACTACACCCACCGTTACAGCTCCTTTAAGCACCCTCATACTGGGAAGTCCATCATTATCAAAGGGGTGATTACCTGTAACACAAAATCAGTTATCTACTTGATCACTTGTCCCTGCTGGAAGTCTTATGTAGGGAAAACCATCAGACTACTAAAAACCTGCATAGCGGAACATCGTAGTACAATTAGGTGTAAGAATCTCAATTATCCTGCAGCAGCGCATTTTTCAGAACAAAATCACCCTACAGCCTCTTAAGATATATAGATATTGAAAAGGTCTCCCTCCCCAGACGTGGTGGAGACCTCGACAACCTTCTATATGGGAGGGAGAACTTCTATATCCATTATTTAAATACTCTGTCTCCTTGTGGTTTGAACGTTGAATTTGAATTAAAATGTTTCCTGTAACTTCATCGATCGATAGAGACTTCGATGTCAATAGGTTCACTTGTTACTTGTTACACCAGCTTATGGCCCCTTTTCAGGGCTGATGATTCAGCTGTACTGGGTATATTTAAGAGTTGGCCAGATTATTATTTTCTTTTCTTTTCTTCTTTCAGGACTCAGCTCTTGGCTTGAGGCTACATGCTATTTATATCCAGCCTTCACCGATGGGTCTATTCATGTACATAGAAGTTTGAGTCAGTGTAGTTATCTGTGACACCGATTGTTTTGAAAAAAAATGCATGTATTGATGACAACATTGTAATCTCACTCAGGTGTGTCCTCACAGGTGTTACCTATTCAATTAGCCTACCTGACTATTTAATGGCTGTCTTGCACTGTTTTGTATATATTCAAGACTTGACAAAGGCTACGGCCGAAACTGTTGTCATATTAAAACCACATTTTTGCATCTGGAACTAGAGTGTGTGGCATCTACTTCTTTCTTATTTTGCTTTGTTGCCAGCACCTCACCCAAGTTTTCTGCGGTGTGCATTCTCTTCTTTTCCAATTACCACAACTATATACAGTGGGGTGCAAAAATGTGGGTACCCCTGGTTAAAATGTCTATTACATTTTATATCTCCAAGTGATTGAAAGCAAACCTGAACACTAAATGCTACAAAGTTGAACATGACACCTTTCTGCAAAATCATCAATCATCAAAATCAATTATTTTAAATGACAAAAAAGGAAAAGGGCCCTGTGCAAAAGTTTGGGAACTCTTTTGGATTATTCTGTGTTACCTTTTGAGAAAATGATTACTATGGCCCAGACCACGGTGATTTACCTGTTAGGGCTTCAATGAGTCAGGTGAATATAATTCTAGGGGTGAACTATATATTCTGAAGTAACTCCATGCCTTCTAAAGTATCCGACTGCGGTGGCTGTTGTGTCTGGTGACCAAAACCATGTGTTCCTCTGGGGTGTGTTCCCAAGATGGCGCCGACCATGGCTGCTATGTCGCTACAGCTTGTTGTGTTCTGTCTGTTCTGTGTCTCGGTGTCCTGCCTAACGTCGTACACAAACGACGTTCTACTGCACATGAGGGGTTTAACCCCACCGGACATCTTCCCCAAACTACTCACCCGTTCCACGGACATTCTGGATATGCTTGTGAGGGGGACCGCGTTTTTCGCCAGAGCTGTGAGGTGGATCAGAAGGCAGCGAGGTCGGAGAGCTGGCTGTTTGGTTCGCCTTCGGCGGAGAGGGACGCGACCACCACTCCCGGGCATATTCCTGAGCAACGTGAACTCCCTCTGCAATAAAATGGATGAACTCCGGTGTCTCGTTGCAAGGAACAGCGACTTCCACTCCTCGGCTGTCTTCGCGTTCACGGAGACGCACCTATCTTCATCTGTCCCTGACGAGGCGGTGGAGCTAGAGGGATTCTCCGCGTTCCGGGCTGATAGAGACTTCGAGGCGGTGAGCAAGTCTAGGGGAGGGGGGTTAATGTTCTTTGTTAACGTGCGCTGGAGTTCCGGGGTGACAGTGCTCCACAAACACTGTTCCACGGCTATAGAATCCCTATTCATCCTCTGCCGCCCATTCTATTCCCCCCGTGAGTTCAGCTCATTCATTCTCGCGTGTGTCTACATTCCACCTGATGCGGACGTCACCGCAGCAGTTGACACACTGGCAGAGCAATTGATGAGTGTGGAACGTAGTTACCCGGACAGTTTTGTTGTTGTTTTGGGGGATTTTAACCAGGCTAATCTTAGCCGGGCGCTCCCCAAATACAGGCAGCAAGTCACGTGTCCCACCAGGGGGGTGAACACTCTGGACCATTGCTACTGTACAGCTCGTCAAGCCTACCATTCTGTCCCCCGTGCTGCACTGGGCTACAGTGACCACATCCTCATACACCTGATCCCTCGCTACAGGCAGAGGTTAAAACTCTCTAAACCTGTTGTACGGCGATTCAGGGTGTGGTCCAGTGAGGCATGTGAGCGACTCTGCGCCTGGTTGGAGAGTGCAGGCTGTGACCAGGACTTGGTGGAGTGGGCGGGGCCAGAGGCTGGTAACAATCTGGATGTATACACAGACACTGTTACATCATTTATCAGCCTTGGCGAGGAGGTGTGTGTCCCCCTCCGCTCCAGGAAGTCCTTCAACAACGACAAGCCCTGGTTTTCATCCCAACTCAGGCGTCTGAGGTCAGAGAAGGAGGTGGCTAGGCGCAGTGGGGACGTGGACCGGGTCAAGCAGGCCAAGTACAGGTTCGCCAAAGCGGTGAAGGAGGCGAAGCATCGCTTTTCGGAGAAGCTGCAGCAACAGCTCTCTGAGGGGGATTCCGCCTCCGTCTGGAAAGGCCTAAAGACCATCACCAACTACAAACCCAGGTCCCCGCTGATGTCCGACAACCTCCCCCTCGCTAACGAGCTGAACGAGTTCTATTGTAGGTTTGAGAAAGAGAGGTTCCCGCCCACCCCCGCCCTCTCCCTCCACACCCCCCGGCTACAACCACCACCCCCGTCCCCCAGGGGGGCCAATGTCCCTCCTGCTACCCCCACCCTCCCCCCTCCCCCCCCCTCCCTCCCCCCTCCTCACCCGCCCCGCCCACCCCCACCCCCCTTTCCCCACCCCCTCTCTCTGTCACAGTGCGAGAGGTAAACAGACTGTTTAAGAGGCAGAATCCCCGGAAGGCAGCTGGTCCGGATTCCGTCTCTCCCTCTGTCCTGAAGCACTGCGCCGACCAGCTGGCCCCGGTGTTTACCCACATCTTCAACGCCTCGCTGGAGCTGTGTCACGTCCCAGCGTGCTTCAAGGCATCAACCATCATCCCCGTCCCCAAGAAGGCCAAGGTCACAGGCCTCAACGACTACAGACCCGTCGCTCTGACCTCTGTCGTCATGAAGGTCCTGGAGCGCCTTGTCCTGGCCTACCTGAAGCTCATCACGGATCCTGTGCTGGACCCCCTGCAGTTCGCGTACAGAGCCAATAGATCCACGGAGGACGCCGTGAACATGGCTCTGCACTACGTACTAGAACACCTAGACACTGCAGGCAACTACGCCAGGATCCTGTTCGTGGACTTCAGCTCGGCCTTCAACACGATCCTCCCACACATCCTGGAGCACCAGCTATCCCTGCTGCAGGTGCCGGTCTCCACCTGCAGGTGGATCACGGACTTCCTGACTGACAGGTCTCAGCGGGTGAAGCTGGGGAAGAGCATTTCCAGCTCCAGGTCCACCAGCACGGGCTCCCCGCAGGGCTGCGTCCTGTCTCCAGCACTATTCTCCCTCTACACCAACAGCTGTGTCTCCCGCCACCCCTCGGTCAAGCTCCTGAAGTTTGCAGACGACACCACCCTGGTGGGCCTCATCTCCGGGGGGGACGAATCTGCCTACAGGGGTGAGATCGAGGGGCTGCAGAGCTGGTGCAGTTTAAACAATCTGGAGCTAAATGCTCTGAAAACAGTGGAGATGGTGGTGGACTTCCGAAGGAAAGCAGCCCTGCCCCCTCCCATCACGCTGGGAGGTACCCCGGTGGCCTCCGTGGAGTCATGCCGCTTTCTAGGCATGACCATCTCCCGGGACCTAAAGTGGGAGCAGAACACCGAGGCCCTCACAAAGAAGGCCCAGAAGAGGATGTTCTTCCTCCGGCAGCTGAGGAAACTCAGGCTGCCGAGGTCCATGATGGTCCAGTTCTACACGGCCATCATAGAGTCCATCCTCACCCACTCCATCATCACCTGGTTCCCTGCTGCAACGACCAAGGACAAGGCCAAGTTGCAGCGGGTGCTACGTTCAGCAGAGAGGGTGATCGGCTGTCCCTTGCCCTCCCTCAACTCCCTGCATGACACCAGGGCTCTGAGGAGGGCAAGGAAGATCATGGCAGACCCCTTCCACCCCGGCCACGGCCTCCTCACCCTGCTTCCCTCTGGAAGAAGGTTGCGGCTGCCTAAGGCACTGAAGGCCCGCCACAGGCTCAGCTTCTACCCCTCAGCCGCCAGGCTGATAAATGACTCTGGCTTCCCCCTCCCCCCCGCCCCCAAGTCTGCCCAGGACTGAACTGGACTCACTGTAAAAACTCTGCACTGCACTTTACTTTATACCGCACTATCCAATGCACTGTTGTCTGTCCTGTGTTGTTGTTGTTGTGTTGTCCTGTTTTTTGACATGTGAAAAAAGTATAAACGCACTTGCTGTGGTGACGAAGCAAATTCCTATATGTGTAATGCATAGTGGCAATAAACGTTATCTCAATCTCTCAATCTCAATCTAAACAGTTGTCTAAGGATGTCAGAATCAAGATAGTTCACTTCCACCATCAAGGAGAAGGCTACAAAAAACTCTCGCAACATTTCAAACTATCCATTTCCACTGTCAGAAACATAATCAGAAAATTGAAAATAAATGGAACAATTGAAGTCAAGGCAAGATCTGGAAGACCAAGAAAAAATTTAAGGAAGAATGGATTCCTCCAAATATCAAGACATTCTAGAGGCTAATGTTCGAAGGCCAGTCCAGAAATTTAAGTTGAAGAGAGGTTGGGTATTCCAGCAAGACAACGACCCGAAGCATACCTCAAAATCAACCATGAAGTACCTCCAGGAAAGACGGATGAAGGTTTTGGAATGGCCATCACAGTCCCCAGACTTAAATATTATTGAAAATCTGTGGAGAGATCTCAAACATGCCGTGCATGCAAGAAGGCCGAGGAATATTTCAGAGGTAGAGGTGTTCTGCCAGGAAGAATGGGGAAAAATTCCCAAAACAAGAATTGAAAGACTCATAGCTGGCTACAGGAAGCGTTTGCAAGCTGTTATAGTTGCTCGAGGTGGAGTTACAAAGTACTAGCTGACAGGGTTCCCAAACTTTTTATTTTTTATTCTTATTTTGAAACTGTAAAAAGTATATATATATATATATATATTTTTAAAATGGATCTTGCTTTAAAATGTGAAATATGTCATGTTTAACTTTGTACCATTTCGAGGTTAGGTTTGCTTCTTTTCACTTAGATATTACTGTTTTTTACGGTCGCTAAGTCACAGTGTTCAATACTGAAGCCACAGATTCACAACTCTTCATACAGTCTGCATTAGTAACACTCATGTTGGCCAATCACTTCATTCATGTATCAAAAGAAGCTCGTTCAACCATACACTGGCAACAATCTTTTGCTTCTATCCTTTATTCTATGTTTTATCCTTTTTTTTCAGTATCTTTGCAGAAAGTAAGTTACGGTACATTTACTTCAAAGTACACTACATTTACTTGTGTAAAATGAAAAGTGAAAAATAAAGTGGAAGATGCAAAGTTCAAATAAAAAAGAAAAACAGAAATTCCAGGGCTACAATACAATAGCAATCACACCAAAAATTTCTCACTCCTGAGTGGTTTAACAATGAAAAAATGTGTTGCAAATACATAGTATTTTGCAGGTGGGGGAGTTTGAATGAGAGAAGTGTTATGGATTTTGGGGAACGTAGTCATTGAATGCATTTTGTATGAAAGCAATGCACAAATCACAGAGAAAGAGTCACAGTTTTGTTCACATGGGTTTCTGCTCTGCTGACTGTATGAAGAGTTGTGAATCTGTGGCTTCAGTATTGAACACTGTGACTTAGCGACCGTAAAAAACTGTAATTGTAAAAGGAATTTTTACTAGGGTTGCCCACATTTTTGCACCATATACTCATATTTCCTGCCTTAAGCCAAGCACAGCCTCAAAGTAGTTATATTCATTATGCTCCCACTGACGGCATCCATTTCTATAATGGAATGTCTCCAGAGGTTTCGAAAAAGTTTTTTTTCCGCTTGTCATTCATTGACTGTTCCCACAGGTTTTCAATGTAGCTATATCATGAATACATGACAGTTTAATCAGTTGTTTCATTATCAGAGAGCCTAGAATGTGAGATTTTAACATGAACTGTTGTGTCACTATCTCTCCAAAAGAGATATTACAAGCAAGTTATTTCACCCATTCTGTAAGCCTGACATTAATTCACAAATCTGATACATTTCAATTTGAAATTGAAATCTTCTCTTTGACATCTCTCTTCAATAATCGCATCTAATACAAAGAAAAGTAGCCGTGTACAACTTTGAAAACCTCTAAATATAAAGTAGCTGTGTCTGCTTGACTGCTTGATTTGCATTAAGTAAGGTACACAGGAGGTGAGCCAAACTTGCTTTCTACCTTTTCCTGGTAGAGCTGTGTCTGCCCATTCTGCTTCAGTTTGATCATGGCAGATGCTATCACAGCCAGGAGAAAACATGTTGCACATTTTGGAGTCAGCAAATGTCTTATTAACGATAAGCAAAATGCAGTAGAGCTATTGACAGCAACACTGTCCACTGGATGAATGGGTTTCCATGCCCTGTCGGATTGCCAACCGCCCCCAGTGCCCTTCTTCTATTTCTCGATCTCATTCTTTTTTTCATTTAGCTCCAGAGTTACAGCAAGCAAGGTCATGATATACAGTATCTGGTGAGGGGGGCAATTCCATAGACTTGTAACTCATAATCAAGTGCAAGCAAGCAAAGGTCGACATGAAGTCATCCAACTGGCAGTGGGCAAAACGCAGAGCTTTTTGAATCCTCCCGTGTCGTACTGCTGATGTGGCTGCTCCCTTTAGTTCTCCTGTATCAGCCAGCCTTGTGTCAGAAAGGTGTCCAGCTGCCACAAAGCACCCCAGTGCTCCCTAGTGGACGCCAACGACTGGGATTGTTTCATTTCAAACCTACATATCAATTAGCCTATTGAGCCTCAAGCTGGTCCAATATTTGGATTGAACTGGTGACATTGTTAGGTCTAATTAAAGGGTAACTTTGTATGTGTCACAGAAGGTGCCATGCATGCGGTCATTTGAGTTAAATAGCAGTGTTAAACCACACAACGCGTCCAGCAGTGCTACTGTGTGACTCATGTTTTGTTGGCTTAGCCTTCCACACCACACACAGGAGGGAATTAAGCAAAGTTAGGGTCCCTCTAGTGACAAAATGATTACAATGCCCCAAACGAGGCACTCAGGAAGTGGAAAAAATGAATCAACATCCCTCTTCAATGCAGTGTGCTGTAGCTGCTGTACCATACAACACACATATCAGAAGTAGCCACACAGAGAGGGGTAAATAGCTATCCGTCTTAGATTAATCCATTTTCCCTGTTGCTGCAGCTAAAATGGGGGACAGCAAGCAATGAAAGGAAACAAATAAACACGGCCATGATTGATGTTCCTTTATCCATGACAACATGCAAACACTGGATCTTATTCAGACTCGTCTTCAATTATTTGGCCCCATAACTCTGCCAGAATAATCTGTGTTGTGACGTGGAGCCGGGCAATAATGCCTAATGCGCCGAATTGGAACTTCCAGACCCCCTTCTTTGCAACAAAATAAGAAGAGAAAATAAGAAGAATAGCAAAAAAGTTCAGACTTCATCAAACTTCTTTGCACTGAGTGCACACTCTCCGCCTCAGCCAAGAAGATAAGCCAACTGTCTCAAGACTTTGGAGCGTACAAAACAGCCGAGGCGCCGATCTGTATGCAGTGGCTGTGACCCCACTGAGAGGGCTTCTGCCTCTATCCTCTGAACCTCTCCATGCCACTGAGCACATTGGGGCCCGCACTCCACCATTCCTGCTGTTCGGATAAGCTCAAAACACCCTCTCAAGTGGCACTTCACACCTCTCACCTGTGTGTGTGTGTGTGTGTGTGTGTGTGTGTGTGTGTGTGTGAGAGAGAGTGTGTGTGTGTGTGTGTGTGTGTGTGTGTGTCTGTGTCTGTGTCTGTGTCTGTGTCTGTGTCTGTGTCTGTGTCTGTGTCTGTGTGTGTGTGTGTGTGTGTGTGTGTGTGTGTGTGTGTGTGTGTGTGTGTATGTGTGTGTATGTGTGTGTGTGTATGTGTGTGCGTGTGCGTGTGCGTGTGCGTGTGTGTGTGTGTGTGTAGGAAGTGGGGCAGGGATTAGTGTAAAAACCGTGCCTTCTCCAGTAGCGCCGATACTCCCCTTTTCATGGTGGATGGTATCCTGTTAAGTGGTTATTGTCCTGTGATGATGCTGCTGCTCCCTCTCCTCCACAATCCCATTATAGATCATAAAGGGTGCCGGGGATGTGGCCTGAGAGCAGTCAGGATCTTCCCTTCAAGCTGAGATGTGTAGGGGTTAGATGGATTAAAAGCCAGGTGCAATATCATAGGCCGACTTCTCCCCCACACCCTCCCCATCACACAAACACTCATATATGCTTGATGATAAACATCACATTGGTATGTTTTAATTTAATTCTTTCATCTTGCATAATGATGATAGGAAAAGATTAACCTTGAAAACCTCAATTAGACTACCATCGTTGACTCCGGAAAGCTTGGGGACATACTTCGCAGAAAGTAACTACAAAGGCATAGAAACCTTTTTTTTAATGAGTGACACCTCTCGACACATTAAAAACAATCAAATAACGTGCTTGGGCAACAATGCACATAACAACAAACAACCATATTACGGGTATTAGGGCAGAGGGTTTTTGAAATGTAACATCCAATGAAATTGCGAGCACACATTCTCCCGTCTTTACGTGCAGTTCAATCCAAGCCAGATCTGCTAATCTAAAATTCCCTGGATCTCCAAAAGAGGCGTGAGAACAACATGATTTGGAGGTATAGTTACGCTAGACTAGAAAAAACCTAACATTAACGAAGGGTAGCTCTCTGAATATCTAGACAATGTTTTGCATGACAGAAAAGTAAGTAAAACCATTGCCCATTGTTAGATTTGATCAATATTTCTATTCATTATATCCATTATAATGTAGTTTAGAGTGTAGTGGAATGCCAGTAGAACAGGGCCTCAGTGTCACCTTACAGAAAATTCTTAGAGGAGAATCCTATCGATGTTTTGGGCACATAGCTTAACGGTTAAAGACTCAGCGTCTCCAGCTAACAACCACTAGGCCTTATCTATAGGAGTAGGAGCTCTCAAGGTCGCTCAGCTAACAAAGCCTAGGGGTTGAGGGCAGGTTGATCTGAAGGGAACTGATCATTTATGATCAACAACTGGGAGAAGAGAGCATAACTATGACTTTGGTCCTGCGTGAATTTGTCGCCGTTGGTTGGAGCTGAGACCTGTGTTGGATGAGAGAGAGAGACCTGTATTCTACCTTTTTGTAATAAACTTTCTTCCTGATGAAAACCAACCAAATCCGTGTTTGAATCATTGGAACAGGAAGGTAGTATTGTGTGAGTGGGAGGTTGCTATTTTACATTGAACGGTTGAAACGACACAACGCGACAACGAAAGGAAGATCTTCAACAGTTTTATTCTTGAACACCAATAATCAATAATCGAACAGATCCTTCACCATGAGTAGTTAACTATTAACTACTAGTCAACTATTCAACATAGTACATTCTGAGCCTACTCCGTGTGTCATTGTAATGGTTTAAACTGTACTGTTTAAACCATAACCCCCCCCCCCCCCCCACCCAAAAAGAAAAGAAAAGTAATCTCGTGGAATGTCATTGAGCACTGCATATATGTCATAAAAGTCACCATTTGTGAAAATAATTTGCTATCCGGTTTTACGGTTTGTAGGTATCGCACTCTTTGATGGCATGAATAATTAATTCAGTGACAATTCCTTGTCTACTGCTCTTTGCAGCAACAATACAGAAAATATCACATGTTTCTCAGATCCAAGAAAAACTAGGTCTATGCTTCTGTCATCATGCCATTCCAACTTCCACACACACACACACAGACAAACAACTACAGTAACAGTATACACTGTAACTCACACCAATGCTGTTTGTAGACACACACACACACACACACTCACACACTCCTTCCTCCTTAACTCCTTCACACATACCAACATGCAGGCAACGTATTCCCTAAGCATGGTAGATGTAGAGCATCTATGCAAAAGGTGGGTTGCATATCCAACTGATGTATGCCTCTCCATAACTAGCTTTAAGCTAAACTCTGGTGTCCTAGCTTCACATGCGCATCGCCATTAATCAAAGGCTGTTGAGTTTTTGAAAGATGAAACAAGTGACTTAAATAACTAAAACATCAGGGAAAAGAGAAAGAGAGAGAGAGAGAGAGAGAGAGAGAGAGAGAGAGAGAGAAAGAGAGAGAGAGAGGGAGAGAGAGACCCGACCACACAAAGTGGTAGAACCACAGCAAAGTCACCTTGAATCCTCTTCATATCAATTCATGGCAGAGGCAATAAACACAACCAGGGTAATTTAATGTCATTAGAAGCATTAGCCACTGTATACGTCAATGTGTTTACCCATATCTCTCTATTTGGCAAGCTTTTCAACGTCAGATTTCCCACAAGGGTGGTTGTGGAACAGCGTTTGCAGTAAGTTTCCATACTTTTGTAATCCTCCTGGGTTGTATTTCTCAGCTCTCATTTCATTTAATTTGGAACAAGACCAGAAAGCATAATTATTTAGTTATTCCTCTGTTTTTCATCATGAACAGTGAACAGAATCTGATTGAGCAGCTAAACATTGGTGTCGTCACAGACAGATTGCAGCGGGTTCAGGGGGCATCTCATTAAAATGCATTAATTGAATCCGTCTGCATCAACGAACGGAGGACGCTGGACAAAAAAACAAGTGCTTCTTAACACTGAGCCCTCTGAATCCCTGGGCACATTATCAGCATCGCTTAACATGTGGAAAGAGTAACACCCCCCCTCAGGACATGAACAAATAGAAATGACTGTAATTATGTCATCTGACTGTAGGTCTATTGCTTGTTGGCCATCCCATAAAGGCATACATCTGCCTGATGGTCAATTTCTAACAATTGTTTACTTCAATTGTCTGCAGTCTCAAGTGCCATATGTAATCTCACATGAGGTCAAGGCCAAGAAAAAGGAAAGGACGAGAAAAAAAAAGCAACTTATTGATCAGAGACACAAAACCCTTGGGAGTCAAGTGGAAAGACGTTGTCACTTGTAATCGGGGCACTCCTTGGGTCCATTGATTATAGAAATACATAAATAATGAAGTTGCGTGTCGTTTTGACTTGCTATCGATTTCCCCATTAGTGGCTGATTGATACAAGCTTTACATGTCAAGCGGGCATTGATTGCCAGCCGTGAGCAGTCCCTTCAGTCGGGACTTGGGATGCCGCGTCACCTCGTGTGTCTGTGTCGCCATCCACCTGGTGCCGCCGACGCAGGCTGAGCCGGAAAACTGACTCATGAACGAGGTGCGTTGTGTCTAGGCAATCATGAACAGAATCATAACATCTGTCTTGTATTTTATATCACCCTGGCTTGTGTTAGTATCAGGGTAGGCTGGTGGAGGTAGAAATCGGAGGATGGGCTCATTGTAATACATGGAATGGAATGTACCGGTACAGTTCGGGTGCAGGAAGGTTGGCAAAGCAGTGGAATATCGGCACTCGTTCTGAACAAATACTCAGGCACAGTGGCGGACTCAGGCTGTTTGAAGGGCAGGGGCGAAAAGAAAAAAAAGGCACCTACTGCACAACATGGGACTCCATCAGTGCACATGGTCAAGTTTAGACCATTGGAAGGGCAGCCAATAGGGCACATCCTCTAATTTTGCCACTCAAAAGGGCACTTTAGTGTGACGTTTTTCAACTGAGGGGGCACATGGTCAAGTTTAGACCATTGGAGGGGCACCAATAGGGCATATCCTCTAATTTTCGCCACTCAAAAGGGCATTTTTGCCACTCAAAAGGGCACTTAAGAGGGACGTTTTTCAACCGTGGGGGCACCAGGAGAGGCGGTCGCCCCCCCTGCCCCCCCCTTGAGTCCGCCAGTGCTCAGGCACACAGGGGCAAAATAAAAAGCAGTACACAAATAGTATCAACTGCGGAAAGAAAAGGACACATTAATGTTAAACATCATCATCGCATGGTTGGTTGTAAAATGAAAGCCTCTTCCAGAAGGAGTAGCTACAACAGGGGTTGGGCAGTTGTTTGACACTCTTTGCGTGCTTTTGTGTGCATTCCCATATCAAGCAGAGCCGATATATATTCATACTCCTACGAATACTCCCTCAGTTCCATACTAGGAATGAGGTATGTGGGTGGCTGTCACTCATAATACGCTAATAAGACACCTGGACTAGGAGATGCTTGTGAGAGTAACTGGGATAATGAGGGTCAATCCTTGCTTCCACCTGCCTGGTACCAACTAAACCATGTAACATGTTACACTTATGGAGGCACTTGGAGAGCATCAATTAATGAAGTCGGGGTCAACTCTCGCTTCCACTTGCCTTGTGGCAACGTAACCATGTAATAACTCCCAGTGATGTACCCTATGCTTATGGAGATGATCGGAGTGCGTACCTGAGATAATAAAGTACAGGGCAGTTTTCTTTTTGCTCACACTTGTCAACTTCTCATTTGATTTTCGGACACTTATCATCTTCTCCATGGGACCCAGCTAGTACAAACCAATCAGTGGCCCTACAACTCTACTCCATCAGAAATAACTTGCCGTGGATTGGTTCCAGAGGCTTGAGGTGTGGGTTTGGTTGGACTCCTGATAAAAAAAAAAGGATAATGAGAGTGGGCTATGAATGTTTGGAATAGAGGGAACTATACCATCAGTCTTCAACCACGCCAGCCCCGCTCGCTTATCTGACAGGTTCGATTGCATTTTCTAGGCCAGCCTCCCTCATCAAAGCAATTAAGCAATTACTCTGCTTAGGCTTTGCCAAAGAAATGGGGAAGCACCCTTAAGTATTGAGCACTAAGCATTCACAGAGATAGCAGCTTAATTTAAGTGAGAAATAAAAGGTGCTTTTTTGTTGTTGTTGTTTTTTTTATCCCTGACATATTGGTTCATCTCTGCTAAGGGAATTAAATACATAAAGCAGCTTAGGCAAAACTGAGACAAAGAAAAAGAAAGAATAGAGCCTTTTTAGGACTTTTCCAACTTAAATACCATGAAAACACTCTGAATCAAGAAGACATATATTGTATAGAGTCATTGCTGTACACGCTGATACAAATATTAATTTGTATCCTTCTTATTTCAGAGTAATAAATGCAGTTCAGGATGCATTGATTTGAAAGGTACAGTATATGTTAACCGATGGAGGATGGTCGAGGTTGAAATCAGAAGATGAGCTCATTGTAATGCACATTCCGATTTCAACCTCTACCAGCCTCCATTGGTTGACATATACCGTACGTGCCATGCATTACAATGAGCCTGTTGTGTTTGATACCATTCCTGATTCCATTTCATGCATTACAATGAGCCTGTTGTGTTTGATACCATTCCTGATTCCATTTCATGCATTACAATGAGCCTGTCCTCCGATTTCTACTTCCACAGCCTCCACCTGTGGTCATCATCAATAAAATCTAGTCTCGATCCTGGCTCTAAATAGGGTTTCATACTACAATAAAATGTAAATAAAATGAAGCGCAGGAAGATGTGGCACTCATATCCATACATTCATTCACTGTATTCCATCCTGCTGACAATATAACAGGTATAAAATGTAGCTTCATATGCCAACTGTTGACTGTCTCAGTTAACAAGTGTGTCTTTCTGGCCATTACTAAACCATTACCACTGCATCCTCCATCCACATAGACAACACCCTAAGAGTGTGAGGAGTGAGTGATTGAGGGCTTAACTCAACTCTGTTGCACTTGAAAGTATGTCCTCCTTTATAACAGGTGCTGTAGGTTAGGAGAGCGGCAAATACCAACCAAACTACAAACTCAACCCTCTGGCACAGCGAGAAAAACATTATGCATGAGAACAAGACTGCATATAGTGGAATTATACTGTGTGTTACTGTTGAAACATATTCATTCTGTAATTCACAGTTACACCAATACCTTCATATACCTTGATCATATTGTGTGTGTGTGCGTGTGTGTGTGTGTGTGTGTGTGTGTGTGTGTGTGTGTGTGTGTGTGTGTGTGTGCGTGCGTGCGTGTGTGCGTGTGTGTGTGTGTGTGTGTGTGTGTGTGTGCGCGCGCGTGCGTGTGTATGTGCGTGCGTGCGCGTGTATGTGTGTGCGGGTGTGTGGTAAGGACGTAGAGGAGGAGGAGGAAGAGGGATCTGAAACCTTACCGCGGGAGGCTATCTGAAGGAAAAGGCGGGGGTCAGCCGCTCGTATCGCCGCAGTGTACTTGTCCTCTCTACCGGGAACCTGCGCTTTCTTCTCGGGCATGAGACGGACCCTTAGCCGGCCTCCTTCGGCCCCCAACCACCACTCCAAAATGCGTGCTATGTCTATTTCCATGAAAAATACCGGGGCTTCCTCGTAGACTGCTAGTCCCCCGCATCCTGTTCGGACCATGTCCTCCCCAATTTCCACGACAACTTGATTAGATTTTCGACTGGCTTTTGTCAAGCCTAAATTCAGAACTTTGGACAGCGGCCGCTTGTAGCGGTAGAGGAGCTGTCCAGCACTCGTATTCTCTTTGTCAGCCACTAAGCTATCGATCGCTGGCGACTTTGGGTCGAGAAAAGTAGATATTGTTTTTTGTAAAGGTATGCATTGCATCCGTAAGTTAGCGCGCACTGTGTAGCACCCATCCAAAGTCAGACAATCGCCGTTGAGTGGACGTTTTATAAACTCCGCGATGAAGTATCTCAAAAGAGAAGGGACTGCGAAATCCACGGCAAGTTTTTTCCTATTGAGTCTCGAGTTGTAGGTTTGGTTGGAGTCTTTCTTGCTGCTGGCATCCCCGCTGCTGTTGCTGAGCCACGCGGTGGGTAGCGCCAGCCCCACGGTGGTCTTTTGCGAGGCGCACTGCAGCTCAGCTAGAAATGCCGCAGACCAAACGAACAAGTACAATATCCTGGTCGTCATGCTTCAAGAATCAGAATTTTCCTTCTAGATGATCTTCCTCCCTTTTCCTTCTTTGCCTTTTCACGGACACAGCACCAAATGCAAGTGCGAATCGAGGATTATGCGGGCTCTGTGGTTCTCCCTTGTACCCGCGGCATGAGGAGGGGGGGATACGCTTCACATTTGTTTGGTGGTAGCGGCGTCTGTTGTCAATCTCCTATCTTTAGGCAGAAAAAGTGTCATCCTTTCGCTCCTAAATTATGTCCTTTGTCATGGGTACGATCCCAACGACTCGCTTTTTGAGGTGCTGTTTGATATGCCACTCGGGTCCGCTCTAGTGCCTCTCAAAGGATCCTTGTGTGTGTGCCGTGGCACAGTAGTGGCGACACAAGTAGTCGTTCTGTCAGCCAAGAGATGCGGTAGCCTCCCGCTCTCTGCCCAACTCTTCACTGACTGTCAGTATTCCGCGTGAGACATTTGACGAATTGACCGACAGCAAATCAATTTACCTTCCATTACAGTCGATAAAAATCACCATCTGGAGTTTGGAGATGTCAAGCGTAAAATGTAACTTTAAATTCAACAAAATAAGCCTAGAAATTGCTTCAGGTATATGCATGGCTGTCCGGATAGTCTCTTCTCCGAGTTGGTATCACCTGCGCAGGCAGTCAAGTTGGATTCTCCTCTCAGCAACCAACGCATGAACGTGCGCGCGCGCGCGCGCACACACACACTCACACACACACTACACTCTCTCTCACACACACACACACACACACACACACACGCACGCACGCACGCACGCACGCACACACACACACACACACACACACACACACACACACACACACACACACACACACACACACACACACAAACGACCCGCCCTGCCAAACTGAGCCCTGTTCCATAGGATATAGGCCAACTGCATAGGTATACAACTGAGTTTGGTTTTCCTGTGCCATGCGAACTCTATGCGTTTATACTAGGTGCTGGTCTCTCTTAAACTTTGGGAAACTGTTTTATTAAAAACTCATCAATTTGAATTGACTTGACACATCCCCCACCTGTCTCTCTCTCTCTCTCTCTCTCTCTCTCTCTCATATATATTGACGTGATGGACTGCTGCCTAATATTGAAGACTTCATACAGATTTTCGCAGCGCATGCATTCCATTAGGGAGCCGAATGGACTGCAACACTTCATGTCAGTAGGTCCTATTATTATATTGTCTGACCCGTACTACAAGATGTTTACCAACATGTAAACATGTACAGTCAAATAAATTGATCTAAAGGAAATTCAGCTTGATACGCATTAATGCAATTTATTTGTAGCTATATCTTCACAGAGAATGTCAATAAATACAAATAAATAATAATTAAAAAAATAAAAATAAAAATAAACATCTGTTGGTTTGGTCATTTCTCTTACAATCTCCAGGCTTCTCATGTTAGACCAGTTCATTTAGAGATTATTCAACCTCATCTGTGGCGTGTGCATCTTTGAGTTCGGTAATTCATAAAATACATGCTGATACTCACCAGCGACGGCTAGAGGGCGATGTTACACATAAAAAGACTGATATAATTCAATAATCTGAATGACTGTGACAAATCCATGAATGCTTTCTATAGCTGCTTTTTCGTTTTACAATGTATCATTAAGGTGTTATCACCCCTGAAAATGGGAAGTTCTAATTGCTTAATGTATTCCTTCATTATGCTATGAAAGTGACAGACCAGCTAATTGTCAAACAAATTAATCCAATGTTTTACAATGTAGCAGGTGAACTGAGACATGCTCATCCAGGACCCTGGGCTTGAACCAACCGTATTTGTTGATATTACAGGTGAGATGTTTGGAAACCAATGATTCATCATTACAACATCAACATCGTCATTGTAGCCTCGGGTCTTCTGCTGTATGACGACTCCTGTTAAAGGTGTTAAGCATATGTTGCACATATTGGTTAGTGCTTATCGTGTACCTGGGCCTTGTCCTTGTCCTTCAGCTACCAGGTTTAGTCATCAAGAACTTCAGAGTGTGACTCAGAACTGCCTCTTCCCTCAATCCCTCCCCAAGGTCATTTAGTGTTTGGTGTTCAGGTAGGTACACCTGCGCTGGGGAACATAACCCCCTTTCACAAATGCACTTTCCCAAGGGCTTTAGGTAGGATTGTGAGGGATTGGCAGGCTTCTTTGTAGAGAAGACTATAGAGTAGATTCTCCCTTCTACTTCATCTGGCTTTGCACCTCAATCCCTCACCATTTGCAGGGGTTTGAAAGGGTAGAGCTGATTTAATCGTGTGTTTGTTTGTTCTTTGAACTTTCTTGTTTTGCCTAAAAAAAATTTATAATCTGAAACGAGTTTATGAGAGAGCTGTCTATGAACACTTCATATTATGGTTTACAAGCCAGGCCTGAGTTGATCACAAACACACACACACACACTTTCCTATAAGAGAGCATCTGCTCACTCCGCCAGTAGTATTTAAACCTTTGTAGCAGAGATGAGAAAGTCAAACCCACTAGTAAATTCCTACAAAGCGTGTCTTTTCATGACCTATATTCCCCCTGTATATCGGCATATTAGATATTACTGAAGACAAGATGTACGTTCATATTCAGAGGCAGAGGTATCACAATGCCAGGGCGAGGAATTGGTGACATTGAGACTCTGAACTCGGTTCATTATCTCATCTGGAATTCTGTAGTCACACAAATGCACAGCGCATTTTTCGGGGAACTCTATTTTCATGCATGAACCGTGGCGCATCAATACCTGGGTATTTAATGCATAGGCTAATTACCTAGGGATCTGAGGACGCTTGTCCAATATTGGTCGTGAGTTGCAGGCTAAGTAGCATTAATGCCTAAACCCAAACTTCACAATCGATGCTGCAAGGCATGTGGATTTTGAAAGCAGTAGACTATAATTATTCATTGAAATAAGGCAGTGTTTGACGTTATTAATAAGAAATTAGAGTTAAAGCGAGAATTAAGTTGAATTGATTGAAGTACCTTTAGCATAACCGCAACTCAGGCATATCCCAACAAAAAAATCCATTCTTTACACTAAATGGATTTTAATGACCACCTTTCCATGCATGTTTGTGATGATAATGCTAGTGGATGAATACATTTTGATTGTTGCTTTTTATTCATTCCGCAATGGGGAAAATGGCCTAGTTCCATTAGCTATGCGTTGCTAACAGCTATCACTATGGCTACTGCTAATGTGCTGCTGCTTGGAAAGCCATTTAGGAAGCAGGAAACTCGTTACTCTGTTAGACTGCACACACCTCATACCTCATATTGCAAGGTATCCATTACCTATAAGGCTATGCACATTTCCTTGTCTCGTTACCATCCATTGTATCACTGCCACTTCTGGAACTGGCTCACATTTATGGAAGACTGAAAAGTGGAAAGAGAGGATGGGGGATAAGGGCTGCAGCGGGGGTTGATAAATTACAGGCAGATATGTTCTTACAAATGGCCTCTGCCCCCTTGTCCCCCATGCCGCCACCCCCCACTTCCTGACATGTGGTGTAGCCCATAAATCAGTGCCCCCCCAACCCCCTCCCCGTCTCCCGTTATCCCCGCCTTTGCTAGCCAACACTCTGCTTCCTAGTCCTGTGCTTCTTGAGTTCCTGGTCACCACTCTAAAGTGTCACACCATGTCGGGGCAGAGATGGATGTTTGATTGCAGAGAAATCCCCAGGCACCAATCCCCAATCCGCCCACTCTACTCCTCCACCCTCCTCTTTTACACACAAGATGTGTTGTAGGTGATCGACGAGGAACCACTGTGTCTCGTGCGTTCACCCCATGCATTTTACATCGGCCCGGGGACAGCCCTGGTCCCCTTAGAATTCCAGGCTTGCACCATATTTCAATTTGCTTTATGAATCAAAACCCAGCTGAGACGAGTGCAAGCAAGAAGTTTCAGAGGTTGGTAAAAGAGTTCCCGCCAACAGCTTTAATAAGAGCGTGACGCGGTCATCTGTTATGGTGCACTCATAGGTGTGTAAGTGAACTTTGATAAGTAGCTGCACCCTGGGTTATGACTTGACAAATGTCAGCCTTTAACTTCAGTCCACTGAGTCCTCTGCATGGACGATGTCAACATTAATCACAGAGTGCCTGGATGGGAATTGGAGATCCTCTAGTCTATTGTAACAGCCGTGCATGTGGTGAGTCACACAGCAGCACATTAGCACTCTCCACTAGGTCCAACAGATTACCTGGGCTGAAAATTCGGAAGGGAAAGCTACTGTATCAGACAAACAGTATCTTAGTAATGTTTCTGAGCGGAAAATAATGAGATCTGAAAGATGGTACACATCTGGCTTTTCATTGTCCTTGTTAGGATAGTTATCTGAGGCAGACAGACTGACAGTATGCAGTGACATTGTCAGTTTATAAATACCTCTGTGACGTTGATTGTCTTCATTTATGTCACAGTATATTTAGCTCAGATGTAATGCAAATTATTTTTATTGTACACTGATGAGCCAAAACATTATGACCACCTGCCTAATATGCTGTTGGTCCTTCGTGTGCCACCGAAACATTGCCGACCCCCCGAGGCATGGACACTACAAGACCCCTGAAGGTGTCCTATGGTATCTGGCAACAAAACATTAGCAGCAGATCCTTCAAGTCCTGTAAGTTGTGAGGTGGAGCCTCCATGGATCGGACTTGTCTGTCTAGCACATCCCACAGATGCTCAATCAGATTGAGATCTGGAGAATTAGGAGGCCAGTGCCACACCGTGAACACTTCATCATGGTCCTCAAACCATTCCCACAAGCCTTGCCGTTTCAGAGATGCTCTGACCCAGTCGCCTAGCCATAACAATTTGGCCCTTGTCAAAGTCTAAGGTCTTTACTCATGCCCATTTCTCCTGCACCCAACACATCAACTTCAAGAACGGACTGTTTACGTGCTGCCTAATACTGTGGGGGAAATAAGTATTCAACACATCAAAAACAATTTAATTCAACATATTTCCATTGCAGCTATTCATATGAAATTTAGACCAGATATTGGTATGTATTAACTCACACAGATAAATAAATTGTAACATTCCAATCCAGAAAAAAGTGATGTGCAATAAAGGGGAACAATGCAGGAAAGAGGTATTGAACACACTAACTGAAATGTATTTGTTTCCAATGACAGCTTCCAATGACAGCTTCCTCCGTATAGGGAAAAAACGAATCTCTCACAGTGATCAGGTGGGATTTTGGCCCATTCTTCAACACAGACAGTCTTTAAATCTTGAAGATTCCAGGGGGCTGGTGAATCTTGATCTTCAGTTCCTTCCACACATTTTCTATTGGATTTCAGTCTAGTGATTGACTAGGCCAGTCCAATACCTTTATTTTCTTCCTCTTTAACCAATTGAGTCTCCTTTGCAGTATGTTTTGGATCGTTGTCCTGCTGGAAGATCCACCTGTGTCTCATCCTCATCTTCCTCTTCGATAATTTGGATTCCACCAGTATCATGTGAAGAGAAACAGCCCCATACCATGATGCTTCCAGCTCTGAACATAACTGTAGGTATGGTATTTTTTAGGATCATATACTCCTCCAAACAGGCGCATTGTATTGTTGCCGAAAATATTTTTGTCTCATCTGACCAGACTACATTCTCCCAGTAATCTACAGGCTACTCCAAATGTTCTGTAGCAAACGATCTTCAACATGCCTTTTCTTCAGGTGATCGAGAATGGAGACCGTGGCGATGGAGTGCATTACCTAGTGTTTTCTTTGTGACTGTACCCTCTGCTTCCAGGTCTTTCTGGAGCTCTGCTCAAGTGGTCCTTGGCTCTTGGGCTACTCTTCTGACTAACTTTCTGACTGCCTGGTCGGAAATCTTGCGAGGAGCTCCTCTGGATGGCTGGTTGATGGCAGAGTGATGTTCCTTCCACTTGCGGATAATGAACCCAATGGTGCTTATAGGAACATTTAGGAGTTGAGAAATCTGTCGGTATCCAGTGTCATTACTATGCTGTTTAACAATCTTGTTGCTAAGGTCTTGGAAGAGCTCTTTGCCTCTACCCATCATGAGATGTTTCTTGCAGGAAAGCTTGGTGACAATTTACTTGCATTCAGAGGTGGGAAACCCTTTTTTCAAAGAGTAGAAGTACAGTACAGGCCAAAAGTTTGGACACACCTTCTCATTCAATGCGTTTCCTTTATTTTCATGACTATTTGGTACATTGTAGATTCTCACTGAAGGCATCAAAACTATGAATGAACACATAGGAATTATGTATTTAACAATAAAGTGTGAAATAACTCTAAATATGTCTTATATTTTAGATTCCTCAAAGTAGCCACCCTTTGCTTTTTTGTTGTTAATAAAATATATAATAATATTAATATTAAATATAATATGTGTTAATAATAATATGTTATTATATATATATTTAATATTATTATTATATATTTTATTAACAACAACAAATATATATTTTATTAACAACAAAAAAGCAACGGGTGGCTACTTTGAGGAATCTAAAATATAAGACATATTTAGAGTTATTTCACACTTTTTTGTTAAGTACATCATTCCACATGTGTTCACATAGTTTTGATGCCTTCAGTGAGAATCTACAATGTAAATAGTCATGAAAATAAAGGAAACACATTGAATGAGAAGGTGTGTCCAAACTTTTGACCTGTACTGTACGTACCCACCAACATGCACTAACCCAGCTGATTCTAATTAGCACAGGTAGGAGAACTCCTTAGCGCATAGATCACCAATAGGCGGTCCGCGGTCAACACCCATCCAACCTCACTCAATACATGCGTTCGACCGACAGGTTCTAGAGATGTTATAAATCTCCCTGTCAGCTTATTATTGGCGAGTAGCCTACACAACCCGAAGCAGGAGGAGTAAGACCTACCTCATTCACAAAGCTGCAACCAACCTTGCTTCGCTGGTTGTGCACTGAAAGCCCTCTCTTGTTCAGTTAAAGTTTGGTTAATAATTCCACTGGCATGTCCATATCCAGCTTTCAAGATCAAAATTGTTCTGCGACAGGCCTCTGACTGTTCAGGGTATGATTCTTTGAAAGCTGCATTCCTTGTATAATTGTGACGGCGACGATTGTATTCTTTTGTAACAGCTACCGTGCAGAAGAGGTATATAGGTTTAGCTTTAAAGCTGCAGTTTTCCACATCAATTTTACGCTTCAGGCTCTTGTAACAAGATAATCAATGTTATTCACTTCACCTGTCTGTGGTCATAATGTTTTAGCTCACCGGTGTACAGTCTCATCAGTGTACACAAAAATCATGTTATCATGCAGTGGTCATAACCCATTTTAGCACAGTGGTACAGTATAGCTACAGTCATACGATTCCCACTTCCTGAGATGTGGTGTAGCCCATAAATCAGTGCCCCCCCCACCGCCCATCCCCCGTTACCCCATTTGTAAGAGTTCCCGCTGACAGTTTTAATAAAAGCGTGACGCGGTCATCTCTTATGGTCCACTCTTATGGTTCACGTCAGTGAACTTTAATAAGTAGCTGCACCCTGGGTTATGGACTTGACAAACGTCAGCCTTTAACTTTAACAGTCCACTGAGTCCTCTGCATGGACGATGTCAACATTAATCACAGAGTGCCTGGATGGGAATCGGAGATCCTCTATTGTAACAGTCTTGCATGTGGTGAGTCACACAGCAGCACATTAGCACTCTCCACTAGGTCCAACAGATTACCTGGGCTGAAAATGCTGAAGGGAAAGCTACTGTATCAGACAAACGGTATCTTAGTAATGTTTCAGAAAAATAATGAGATCTGAAAGATGGTACACATCTGGCTTTTCATTGTCCTTGTTAGGTTAGTAATCTGAGGCAGACAGACTGACAGTATGCAGTGACATTGTCAGTTTATAACTACCTCTGTGACGTTACAACAGATACCTCTTTCCTCAGCCTAGTGTCTTCATATATATTGAGCTCAGATGCAAATGATTGTTATCGTCATATACAGTCATAGAAAATCATAAACAGTTAATGTTATCATGCAGCGATCATAATCCATTTTAGCACAGAGGTACAGTATAGCTACAGTCGTACGATTGCACCCCCTCCTTCGCTGCTCCTATCCAAATCCTCACCTCCTTCTTTAAAAACCTCCCCCTCTGTTCTTCCTACAACAGAGAAGCAGAAACCGTTTGTTTGCCCTTCTAACTGGATGCCTTATAAAGAATTCACTGCATTCCTCATTCCCTCCTCATCTCCAGCTTTATCAAACATGTTTAAAAATTGACCACTTCCAAAGAAATTCATTTCGTCCTGAAAATGTATTTCGGCAGCCCCAGGCTTTCCTTAAAGGAACCCTGGAGGGTTAAAATAGGAAATAGAACAAGGTGCTGGGTGTACCACAGTGCTGACAAAAGCTGTGCAGAACACACTCCGTCTCTTCCTACTGTCAATGATTTTACCCCTGCAGCCCATCACCTGGTAAAGGATTAGATCCTCCGCCTTAATGTGTTTAAAGTTACAGCGAACGCAGCACTCCTTGCAGAAACTTATCCCACTGTGGATAAAGCACGGCCTTCAAAATCCTGCAGACTTATTCCTATATGACTGTTGATAACACATGCCAGAGGTGAGAGTAGACACTGTCTTGCAATATCATTGAGTTGGTGGAATCTCCAAGATTCATGTTAAACAATTTGGATGGATGGTGGGCTAGAGACTCTGAAGCAACCAGATGTTATGGGTTGGTTTCCAGAGAGGGTCTTTACATGCTTACCTCACTCACTGCTGCCATGTGATTTTATGATCGTTTCATGTATGAAGATAAGTCTATCAGAGGGGGTTTGGAAACACGCTCTCATGATAGGTAGCCTTGCCCTGACACTTGAACTTTATTCATAGCATCAGATTCAAATTGGATGAATCATCAGCTTGCTGCACGTCCATCAGTCACAGTAACCAATAAAGTCAGCTGCTGCTGCTGCTGCTGCCTTTGAGTTTGGATGTAGCTCGAGCACGCTCTCTCAGCCACACTCCCTCCAACTGGAGGAAGGGGCAGACAGACACTGTGAGGATGGCCCCTCGATTAGTTAACCATCGACCTGCCAGTATCTAATGGGCCATTCCCCTGGACTTTAATGGGACTACTGATGGATTCCACTCTAGAATCGGAGACAGAGCGATTCACAGGGACAGCGAACGCCAATTCAATTTCCGTCACGGATCAAGTTCCCCCAGAAGTTAAAAAAAAAAACAGAAGGAGAAGGAAAGGTTGCCATTAGGGGTCTGGGGTTATTTTTCACGTCCCTGTTGTCAATACGACCCAGTCGAGGTGCAAGGCTTGGATTGTCGTAAATGACATAAGAGGGAGGTCATAAAAGAGCTCATATATGACAAGAGGGAGGTCATATATGGCAAGAGGGAGGTCAAAAATGCCAAGAGGGAGGTCATATATGACAAGAGGGAGGTCATATATGACAAGAGGGAGGTCATATGCCAAGAGGGAGGTCATGTATGACAAGAGGGAGGTCATATATGACAACAGGGAAGTCATATGCCAAGAGGGAGGTCATGTATGACAAGAGGGAGGTCATGTATGACAAGCCCCATGTTTGATGGTAGATGATATTGATCCATTTTAGGGAAATTCTGTAGGATATAATATCATAGGAAGTGGTTGCGTGAGCAAATGAGCAGAAGTAACAATAAAAAGTGTTACGGAGGGGGGTCGCATTTTCCTAGGCAACCCCTAGGTGTCGTCCTCCGGCCGTTCACTGTGGGGCCTCACTCACTCACCGTCTCATTATGGACTAATTACCTGCACCTATCTGCAATGTGGCTACTTGTTCCCTCTGTTTCCCTCACTCCCTGCTCAATCTCCTGTGTGTGTTTGTTTTGCGAGTGGCAATGCCAAGAACGCCTTTGTATCCCAAGTTCTAGCATTGAGACATTGTTCTCCACTTTTGTTATTTTTGTGTTTAGTCCGCTCTCTTGCAAGTTACTAGTCTGTTTTGGAGATGTAGATTCTCCCCTTTTATTTCGTGACAAGTCTGTGTTTCTTATTCCTTGTTTGCTCTATGGGCTCTCAGTAAAGAGACTTTGATATGAGTTCGCTGCCTGCTGTCTCCCTTATTTCCCTGCATTGCACCTGGGTCCTATCCACATACCCAATACTTAACAAAAAAGTTGACAAAACATACAGTTCAACCGCTGTAAGTCTTAATAAAACTTAAGGCTGGCACAATCTCACAAAGATTCCTACTTTCTAAAGTTTTGTTAATTATCATTATTTACTGCATAACCATTGAAACAGCCAGTTCATACTCTCACCCCTTGCCATGCAAAAAATAATATTTTGTGGACTTCTTCAGACATCTCTGAAATCTAATTGCACACCTCATTAGGAAATCACATAGCTCCTCATTCATTTGTGAATCTCAGAGGTTTCTGCAAGAGTGCACTATGCTGTTTGTGTTTGTCTCAAGTTCCCTCTCTCTCTCACCCCCCCCCCCCTTCTCTCTCTATCTCTTTGTGTGAATGTCGCTTTGTTTCCTGGTAACAGAGGAGTGAGACTTTGTGAGGAATACATATTGCTGGTTTAGTTTAGTATGCAGGGCTCTGATATATGATGGTGGGCGAATCTATACATGGGGCTATACATGGGGAGATACGGTTAAGAAATTGCCTTATACCTGTATTTTGCTCTACTCAAATTGCTACCTGTGTGAGCAGATGGGCCCCATAAACAGTCTTGTTTTTGACACTAACCATTTGTTACTTTCTTGCTATAGCTACTTCTTAACCCTGTTTTTTCCTTTCTTCTCTGACTCTCTCTGCGTGTCTGTCTCTCTCCAGCTGTGTCTTCATCTGTGTCCACATTTGTTTTCATAGTCCCCAAAAAAATCAAAATCGTGCTTTTCCAGAGCACTGTCTCTCCTTTCAGAATTGGGTTATGGGATGATTCACTTGTTCACTAATGGGAGGATTTCAGGCCATTAGTCATCTAAAGTAAAAACAGAAATGGAAATGTTAATGAAAATGTTTGTGACAAACTGATGAATAAGTGACCTAGAGTATATCTTTGAACCTCAAAATCAAGGTGGGGGGGGGGGGGATATGTGTGTGTTATTCAAAGAATCAAAGAATAACATGACAATACCTTACCTAAAGCAGCATAGCACCATGATATGTTGTCCTGCAAGTTGTATAAGTGAGCTCATGGTTCTATGTGTGAGTATTTCGCTGTCATTGCAGGCCTGAATTCTAATTGTGAACAACTTGCTTGTGGTCTTGCTTGGACAGACTACTGTTCTGACAGCAAAAACCTTTTTCCTATTTGCCTGAAGCTTACCACCTGGCTGGCATTTCACATTGCAGAGCAGCTCACTTGGATGTTGGCTATGGGAACCAGAGCCACACACAGAATACTAACATTGCCTCACAGGGGGGTTGTTTCATTTAGATTCTGGCAGGTTTTCGGCATTTAGAAAAACCCACTGTTCCTAATCAAAAGGGAAGAGATCAAAGATACAAAGAAAGAGGGGAAAACGTAGGACAATAACAGGTTAAACGTCCCTTAAAGAGTCCTTAGGGAAAACGTTTATGGCAAGGGGGTTTGTTAGTGCGTCCAAAGAGCCATCCCTACGGGTCCGATGCTAATTGCTCCCCCGTTCCTTTTTTCCCCTCTCACTGTCCTCCCCACCAAGCTTTGAAGATTACTCCTCGGGAGGCAGTACGGTTTAAGCCAGAGAGCCTTGTTAGCATGCGAGATAGCCGACAGACTTCAAGCTGAAGCAGACGAGGACTGAGCTCTCCTTTTCTCTACCTCTCCTTCACCCTCTCTCGTTGCAGTGGTGCATTTCACAAAGTTACAGAAACAGGAATGGCTAAAGCAGAGGATTTAAGTGTTGAGATGAATCTGTGTTTGTTAACTCTATCTAGAAAATAAAAACATAACAACCCATAACAACAATGAAAGCAATTGGGGGTGAAAAAAATAAGAATTTGATGTTCACCACCACATTCTTCTCTGACGTTTTCCTCTGACAAAAAAACAAAACAAGCTATAGTGTTTTACAGGATTGGAGAGAGGAGGGGATAGTGCACCCACTGTTGAATCATCATCCGAGTAACTGATACTTTTCAAAGATATTCATTTGCCTGCGGGGCAGTTTCATAATCCTATTTTCTTCTGTCCTGGCACCTCATCTTTCTCCCGTTAATATGAGTCATATGGTTTTATGGCTCGAAGTCTCCCCCCCCCCTCTCTCTCTCTCGCCTCTTCCATTCCCCTCTCTCTCTCTCGTTCTCTCTCTCTCTCTCATTCTCTCTTTCACTCGCTCTCTCTCTCTCTCACTCTCTCTCGCTCTCTCTTTCTCCATCCTCCTGCCCCCACAGCACCACTCATCTATAATTCTCCCCTCTAGTGCTCACTTTTGTTTGAGGTTGTGGATTAGATCATTTAATCATGTTTCATTTTCTTTAAGTCTGAGTCTAAAGAGGTCAAGGCCCATAGAGAGTGCCTCAATATATATTTGGTGTTGATTAATAAATTTTCTGGCACAGTTTCTATCGAAGCTTTCACAAAAATATTCTCAGAACACTGAAAGACATTAGCTAGTCCATTAGACTCTGTTACAAACCTTGTTTAGTTATACCATCATTTCATAATATTTACATGGTACTTTACAAATTGACAACGGCGTTTGATAAATAACATAAACATGTGGAAAGTTGTAATATTGCTAGGTTGTAAGTTGTAGTGCACTACATCATTTAGGATGATGAGCCTTGAGTTAATCACATACAAAAGCAGGGCATGGTCTCATGGCTATATGTGTTTCAGTCTATATCATCCCATTTATTACAATGTAATTATTACTCATTTATATACATGGACTTAGCTGGAATATGTTCTTAAATACATGCACTCAATCCCAATAAATAATGAGTAAGCTACTAATTATCATATTACCCCTTTTCTGTAAATGGATGTGTGTCTAACACAAACTAAGTGAAGCAGAGGCTGAGAGAGCCAACAAAGGGTATATTAATCCACTATTAAACCACAAAGCACGGAGCAAGCATGTTTGCTGAAGCTGTGCAGTTATTGACATCCTTCCCAATTTGAACGGAAATGTGCGACAACTTGTGTAACACAATGTCCGCTCACCACACATCACACTCTCTCTGTCCACCAAAGGTAAGTCTGATAAATATATCCACAAACAAAGAGCAATGTCCTCTGTGTATAGGAAGGGAAAAGGATGGGAGAATTATGCGTCTCTTTATGTTATTCCATCAGCAATTAACTAGTCTCCCTCCCAAGGTAGACAGCTTTAATCTTTTTAATTAGAGGATGGCCATTTTTCTTACAACCATTACATAAAAGTCCATTTGTCTTGGTGATTAATTATGCATCGTGCCAGCCATAGTAAAACTCATCTTATTAGTTTAGCATCAAATGCTGAGTGATCGCTACCCGGGATTCTATCTAGTTAAAATTCTGAAATTATATATAAATATGCCATTGGGATGCATTTCATTCTGCTAAGAAAAAGATCAAAAGTGAAAAAGAAATGTGAATTATTTATATTTCATTTGAAGTTAGACTGCAGTTTTCGTATCTCTGAATTGAAGTTACTTGGAGCTACCTTTTGGATGTTTTCATGGTTTGCTGATGTTGTTTTGTTATTCATACAGTGTACCTCTGTTCTTTGTATGCTTTATTATATACACATATTTTATATGATTTCCAAATATTGTCTCAAGAGAAACCAAGGAAGCTATCACTCAGATAGCTCAGATAGCAGACTCACACAGTATGATTTTAGTTTGACTGCTTTTAAGGCTTTATCAATGCTATTATAAGGTCAGATATCCAAACATCTTTTCTTCCAGAGAGCAACCCTTTTCTTTGCCTGTGGATGGTCTGGGTATCCACTCCCTACACTGTACAAATTCCAAGTTGTTTCAACTTGAAAAAAGATAGTTATCTGGCTGCCTTATAATTGTATCCACTTTAAATAGTAACTTCATATGAAGTCAAGTCCCATAATCCAATAATGCACTGAATTAATTCAAAAGTCAGTCAAATAAACTGCTCAGTAAATGGTTCTACTGAGAACCCTCTGCTATTTTCTCATGTATATCATAATTGTGACACATTCTAATGCTTTGGTCCTCATGTCGGGATCCGATGTAATGATCAAACTTTTCTTTTAAAAAATTGGAATACATTTCCGATTTGTTGAAAATCAATGACACATTGCTAGTCAACTAACACAGCTTGTTTTGTGAGCCTGCTAACAATGTAAATTACTGTTATAGTTAACTGGGTAACAGTGGGGATTACTCCATTTTGTTGCAGTATTTTGGCCTGACTAGCGAGTTTGTGTTGTGATTCTCAACAGCGTTGAAACATAGTTCCGTGTTTCAAAAGACAAGTCCGAACATTTTGATTGGTTGACATGCGGACCAAAATGATCAGACTGTGTCACAATTAACTTTGGTTGTCTTCTTAGTTTTTCAATTATTGCACTGAACAAAAATATAATCACAACACTTGTTTTTGTTCATCATAAGTTTTTGTTGTCATAAGTTGAAATCAAACACCTAAGACCTTTTCTATGTACACAAAAGACCTATTTCTCTCAAATTGTGGCCTATTTCTCTCAAGTTTTGAAGGAGAGTGCATTTGGCATGCTCCAGGAATGTCCACCAGAGCTGTTGCATGTGAATTGAATGTTAATTTCTCTACCATAAGCCGTCTCCAAAGTCGTTTCCAATTCCAATTCTCCAAAACTCCAATGAACATTCAATTCACAGGCAACAGCTCTGGTGGACATTCTGGCCAATTGCACACTCCCTCAAAACTTGTGACATCTGTGGCATTGTGCTGTGTGATAAAACTGCACATTTTAGAGTGGCCTTTTATTGTGACGAGCCGAAGGCACATCTGTGCAATAATCATGCTGTCTAATCAGCATCTGGATATGCCACACCTGTCAGGTGCTCACTAACACAGATTTAAACAAAGTTGTGAACACAATTTGAGAGAAATAGGCCTTTTATCTACATAAAAAAAAGTATTAGGTCTTTGATTTCAACTCGTGAAAAATTGGAGCAAAAACTAAACGTTTATATTTTTGTTCAGTGTAATTAATAATGTACCGGTATATATGTGTTAAACCGTTTCCAAAGTGAGTTCTAAATGGAACCCAAAAGGGGTCAACATGGACCCAGAATGATTCTTTAATTGGCAACGGTTGCCAGATGAAAACTCAAAAATATATGTTATCTCAGCAATGTCATTGTTTTCTTGTTGAGTTGACATGAGAACATGATTTAAGATAATTGAAAGGCGAAATGATGTTCTACAGTGTATAAGAATTGTAAAACCCTTCATGAGTGGCCCCTGAATGCTTTATTAGTAAGGTCCAGTATTCAGAAAGGTTTCCAGAGGCATGCAGAGGTCGCCCCCTCCTCTAAGTACGTGGCTGAGTCTGCATCTCCTCAGGGGTTTGAAGGGTTTAACTGAGGCTGGCGGAGCATAGACACATTTCAGCATGATCCCTCCTCAGCCCTGCTAACGGCTCAGACATCTCGTCTGTCACATCCCCTTTCTCCCTGGGGCAACAGTAAACAGGCCTTTGTTGTCACTCTTTACAGTCTCCTCGACAGAGATGAAGACATGATGGCTGCTGTGTGTGAAAACCGGAGAATCATGGAGACTATCTTCTATTTGGACCAAAATCTAAGAAAAACACCCTTTTTAGTAAGTTCGGGAGCTCACCAAACTAAAGTTAAAAGTCTAGGTGTCATTGTAGATTCTAATTTAAGTTTTACACCCCATATTAGTAATGTGACCCAGACAGCTTTTCTCCACCTGAGAAACGTTGCCAAAGTAGGGCCATTTTTAACACAACACGATGTTGAGAAACTAAATCATGCTTTTATCACTAGTAGGTTAGACTACTGCAATGTACTTTTGAAGTGAGCCTTAAACTGAAGTCTTAGATTGCTAGAGGGAATGTCGAATAGTTAGGGAGGGGGAAAAGTGCCTTTCTTAGACTCAAGGACACAAAAAAATAAAAAGATAGAATGAAAAAAGTTTCACATGACTTAGCATAAATATGTCCAACATAGTCTCATTTTCATATTTCATTAATTATGGTGCTGATTAATTTGAATGTAGTGTGATAATCTTTTGACATGGGAACTTTTCGTTCTCAAACTTGTTTGGGACCGGTACATACTTCTCATGTACCAAATGTCATGTCGGTCAGACTTGATTGGACACCCAGCGTGACATTGTATATGTCAAGTGACATTGTATATGTTTTGCCAGCAGAAGTTTTTATTGGACAATTGGAGAATGAATCCATGAATGCTGTGACTAGGTGTTTCTCTATCATGGGTGTGTAAAGTTTATCGAAATTCCACACAAGCCAAGTCATATATCAGGGACCCTATAAAGCACTCTATTGCTACACCTTTGGGAGCAGAGAGAGAGAGAGAGAGAGAGAGAGAGAGAGAGAGAGAGAGAGAGAGAGAGAGAGAGAGAGAGAGAGAGAGAGAGAGAGAGAGAGAGAGAGAGAGAGAGAGAGAGAGAGAGAGAGAGAGAGAGAGAGAGAGAGAGAGAGAGAGAGAGAGAGAGAGAGAGAGAGAGAGAGAGAGAGGGGGAGATAGTTTTCAGGTAGTTATTGTTAGATAATGTGTTCCGTACCAGAACCCGTGCTCCCGCTTTGTTTTGCTTTCTCCACTGCCAACTGGCCCGTACGCGTCCAAGCGATTCCCATCCGAGTTGGGGTAGACCACGCCAACTTCTGGAATATGTAGGGGGTTTTTTTCGTTTTTTTTTCTCAAACACAAACACAATCACTGACACACAAGAATAGGCGCGCGTTCCAGGGCCCACAGGGCAATGAGAGCCGCGCCCGGCCGCTTGCGGCCGTGCCCGCGGCGAACATTGACCGTTGGCCCGCGGCACACTCAGCGCCGCCGAGTTGCATACAGAGATGGGTAACCTATATCTAATCGTGCACCCCGTGTTACGTCACAAGCTAAAATCCAATGGGGTTGCGGAACGACCTGCGGGGCGGAAGAACAAGATACAGAGAACACCCCTACATATTCTAGAAGTTGGCGTGGTCTACCCCAACTCGGGGCGTGGTCTACCCCAACTCGGGTGGGAATCGTTAGGACGCGGCCCGCACCGGGTTGTAGTACCCGTACTGATTTTAGCTACCCTTCCTGACTCGGAGGGAAAGGTACTATCTGTGCTACGATGTGACGCTGCAGACCGTTGATTGGTTTGATTGATAAGTGACGTGTCACAGTCATACAGCTGTTACAGCTGGTCTGAGAGCCTTGAGACCGAACGCTCGCAATAAACATTGTTTTTTGCACAGATTTGAGTGTGCAAATGCTGCTTTTTTGCACTCTATTTGATACTCTTCAGCTGCAGCACCCCAGCTAAATCTGATCACGGATGAGCGGTGGTATTTTCACTATATTGGGAATTTACATGGTGAAATGTATTCTTAGACATGACTACATTGTCATGATTACAAAGTTGCCACTTTTTTTACACATTTTTTCACATTTTACACAAATGCATGAAACCCAAGTTTATTTGTGTCTTACACACACGTTCACCTAGTATTTGACTGCCTGTAGCCCAGTCACGAATGGTCCCAGTATTGTAGCTTCAGACGGAACAATTTGGTTGTTATTGTGCTTGCTGATGCAGTTTTTTTCTCTTAACCGCGGTCAAAGCATATATATATATATATATATTATGTTTCAGTTCATATTCATGGTCCTACTGTTGTTTGCATTCATCAAACACGTTTCCAATGAATGTATGCGCATGTAGCGAGATAGAACAGTAGCTATCCTATTAGAGGACACCCCGCACACAATTATTTACAGTTGATCAAGTATGGTAGCCTACATCAAGTCGGCTTTCGAGCGGTAAAAGTCCACACCGGATACGGCAAACGTTGCAGCTCAAAGTGCTTAATACATTATTATTGAATTATTTTTCAATACAGTTGAGAAGCCAGCATTTAAAGACGCTGTACTCCTTTGATGGCCAATACGAGTTGCCTAGTAAGACTTACATCTCCAAAACTGCCATTCCAAATTTGTAGGAGAAAGTGAAGGGTGACAAAATACGTTTTATGAAAATAAAGAGGCATTGTTTACTTCATAGGTGGCTGTGTTATTACATTATCTGGGTCACATAACAGTGAAACGGTAAATGGATTACACTTACAGTATATGGCGCCTTATTCCAAAGAGCTTTACAATGGCCTCTCATTCACCCATTCACACACACAGAATCACACACCAATGGCGGCAAGCTTCCATGCAAGGTGCCGGCCCACTCAATGGGAGCAATTTGGGGGTCAGTGACAATTATAATTGTCAATGACAATTATTTCTGAGACAATTAATTGTTCAGAAATTTTTTTTTGTGTTACAGCCCTACCGGCCGGTACGAAATGCATTCTGGTTGGCAGGTCTGTTGTGTATAATGGAGAAGCGTTTCTGAAAATACGGTACGGGTAAGATACAAATGTACCGTCCCGGTCTGGTCAATGGAGAAGTGCCAATACAGGGCTGGTGGAAGAGTTCTAGGGGGAGAATATGCCCTCTCTCACAATAGTACAGTACATCCATCCTTTTCGGTGAGATTAAAAATGTTGTCTCTTGTAGACAGACAGATAGAGTGGGGGGAGAGAGAGAGAGAGAGAGAGAGAGAGCGAGAGAGAGAGAGAGAGAGAGAGAGAGAGAGAGAGAGAGAGAGAGAGAGAGAGAGAGAGAGCACTACTTCACTCAGTGTCCACTCAAGCTATGAGACAGGTGACCCTCTGGGTCAAGGTTCTCCCTGTTATTTCTCTGGCCAATTCAGGCTGTAGACAGATTGTTTCTGAGGCACAATGATTTGCAGACTTTAAAATAGAATTCTTTTTTTTTTAAAGTTAAATTGAAGATGCCCATTGTTTGATACCAACTTTGGAAGACAAAGTCCTGGTCAAAAAAATCTCTGAGCACTGATTTGCTGAAACCCCCAAATTCAGTCTGGTCCTATCCGTTCTCCACCTATAATTGTTTTTGCTTCCTGCTTCCATTAATCGATTTGTCCATCCTTAAAGGGGTGACATGGCCACCCACAACATTCCTGTCTAGGGGTGACATGCCCACCCACACAATTATTTTCTGCATTCCTCTATAGTAACACAGAGGACATAAAATATTCATTAGCTGCCTGACAACCCGGCAAGTTAAATCTTGACTGCATGTGTGCTTCAACCAAGAGAGAGGGGGAAGGAGTGGGAGTGAGAGAGTACAGGAGGAGAAGAAGGTGAGAAAATGCAGATTAGTAGAGATAGTGTCAGATATTAATTAACTGTTTAATTGCATTATTAACCTCTCGGTCCACTCATGCTAATATTGAAATAAATGGAAATTGTTTAGGTTGAAGCTTGAAGGTGGGTGAGGCTTGAAGAGAGAAGATAAGTATTAGCTAAAAGTATTAGCCTATAATAGGGTCTGGTGAAAAAGTCCCCAAGTAGAGCAAGGTCATTTTTTCTGTTTTTTCCAGATTATGAAAGTGCAGATTGTAAGCTTTCAAATGATGTGTCATACATTAAAATTAAGAAAATTAATTAACTGAATGTTGGTACCCCTCAAACCAAATAGAAAAAACACTCTGAATCGTGTTTGCTACCATTGCATTGGTAGCTAGGTAGGAGCTTAGAAATAATATTTAATAAATAGATGATCACACAGTCCATGCTTTTGAACATGTCCTAAAACCTAAGTTTGTTTACAAGCCATGTATCACTTACCCAGTAGCCAATGGCAGATTATACAGTGAATCCAATTCACAAATTAAAGGGAAGTGTCACATATTATTAACTTGACATGTCGGGATCTTATCTCAAATGGTCTGGATAGCCTGTTTTGTGATGAAAGCTAACTTGTACCAATGGCTAGTGTAAACAAACACCTCACTGTAATTGCAGTTTCGACTTGTGCGATAGCGGCACCAGATGTATTGTGTAGCTCCTTTAAGTGACCTACGGATTGATAGCCTGAATGGCCATGATGGCCACTCATGTTCCCCCTTGTAAACCAGGAGGGATGTTTTTCATCTGACACACATAAAGTCTAAGTGCTGTTCTTATCCCACTTAGAAGCCTTCCATGTCCATATCTCTCCATTTTCCTTTTTCCATTACCCAAGGAAGAAGCTAATTTGACTAGAGCTGAAGAAAAAAACGGTGGTCTCTTTAGTCTGTCAGATCCAGCTCATGCTGTTGGTTGTATTTTGTCCATGACAGAGCCTGCAGAACAGCCAAAAGGGATTCAGTAATATTACAATTTACTACATTTAAATATGATATAAGCCATAAAGTAATAGCTGAAGAGAGTCCCTTAGATTCATATTAAGGCCTTGTGTCTGCAGTGTCTTAAAGAGCACCCAAGGACACTGTAGTATAATAAGAGGAATCAAACTAGTAAACAATAATGAAAAACTGTCAACTTATACATATAATATATATATATATATATCAGTTATCATAAATAACACATCGTATGTTTAAACCAGGTTTTTGAGATAATCAATTATTAAGATTTTTTTCCTTTTCTTCTATTGTGACCTAATTGTTATTTGTTATACAATACATCATACACACATGATATGCATATTATGCATACCCAAGCCCTGACCCCATCCATTCACAGTGGGTACCTGGCACAATACATAAACATAAACATTCCGTCACCTTGTTCTCTGCCTTGGAAAGTGTCACCGTCACCGGCATGTTTTCATGAGAGCCATTCACTCAGGCATTTTCTGACAGGAGGGAGTTGTACCTTGTGGAGGGGGTAGCATAAAACATGGTGTCCAATGGAGCTCATTCTGTTGATGACTGAGTATTGTGTTTGTAATATTAAACACATGACCCAGACGTAGCATCAACTCAACGTTTGTTTACTATTTTAACAACTGACAGAACAGAGCAATACATCATACACATCATCGCTCAGGTGTAACACCCCAATAGCAGAACAATCGAATCACTGCTAACCCAGTGTGCAGATATAATATAACACTGAGGCCAGTATGGGAAGAGTGCAGATAGCGTTGGGGAGTGTACAATAATAGGTAGTGAGAGATGGGGCCAAGGCCGTGGATGAGTCAGCTGCTGAATTTTGCAGGTTTCATGGAAAGATGTGTTGTATTTGTTGCACTCAAGAAGAGAAGTACAATGTATTTAAAACCTTGAAAATAAATAAAAACTAAGAAGTAAAATAAATAATATTAATAAAAATAACATCCTCAAAAAAAGATATTCTGCTTTCTACATACATTATACATTACATTAGACTCAACTTTATTGTCATTGCACAGAGTACAAGTACTGTCTTATCATGAAAAGACGTGATATTGTAGACAGTGCATGGTATTACAGTATAATATGATGAGTGAGTAGAAATACATTTTATAATAAGTGAATACATGAATATACAAGTGGATATACAGTACATGAGATGAATATCAATATGATATGTACAGTTGAACAAGGGCAATAGGTCTCAATGTGTGCTGTATGCAAGATGTATAATTAGAGACCAATATAATAAATGTGGTATGTGTAAACAAGCAGTAGTGCAAAAGCTAAATTGAAGTCCTGAGTGTGCTGCCAGTCAGGGGCGGGGCTAAGGGGTGGCTACTTGGGCTCAAGCCCCGGATGTTTTCTGAAAAGCCCCGAATGTTTTACTTTAAAAAAAAACAAAAAAAAAAAAACTTGTGAGTAACGTGCAGTACCGGAGTCCAACAGAGAGGCAGCAGCTGCGCGACATTAGCCTGCGTACTGCGTAGCCTGCCCTGCCCTGAAGAAGAAGTGATCTCAATCAGTGCCTGACTTGCAAAATTGTAAGGATGGATATCCGAAAGTTTTTTTCAACAAAACAAGCGCCAAGAACTGTTGCAGCAGCAGTATCAGCAGCTGACAACAATGACATCACCAGCAGTGATGACATAGATGATGTTTCAGGTTTGTGAATCTTATTAGAAAGGTGACTGACTCACTGACACTACTTTTCCGGTTTGCTAATGCTAGCTGGCTATCATAACATAACGTTATGTTATAATGAAAATGAAACATAGCAAGGTACTTTTACGATACATGGTAAGAAATCAAACAAAGGATAATACTTATACAAATAAAGTGAATAACAGGCTGATAGTCTTTGATATCTGCACTCTGGTTGACTGAGTAACAAGTGAAAAAGAATGATGTAACGTTAATGTTACAGCTAGTAAACATGGAGTAACCACATTAAGTATGCCCTTATGGTAGTATGTATGTATACAGAACATGACTCAAATCTATCCTAAGATGTAACGCTAACTAACTAAGTTTGTTTAATGTCCCAGGGGGAATTTGATTTCACAGTACTATACACAGGCCAACAATACATGTAATATATCGTCATATAACACAGGACAAGACTCTAAATACAATATAAGTGGTGAGCACAGAGTCTGCCCTGATATACAAACTGTAACATAACTAGCCTCAGCCCATCAATTATGTAATTCTATTCAAATATAAATGATGGTGACTGACGTGTGTGTGTGTGTGTGTTTACTGTCTATTTTGTAATACAGGTCAGCTGCTATCCAATGGCGCATTCTGGCCTGCAGGGGGAGCTACGTGTGCTGACCTCCCTCTGTGCCCAGAACCACCACAATTAGTTTGCTTCATTAAAGGGTGTGAATGTATATGTGTTCTCCAGTGCCTTTTGTCCGCTTTAAGGTGGTGGTAAGTTGAAGGTTGAAGGCAAATTTTTCCGGCGCGCTCCGCGCGCTAGTGCTGTTCCGATACCGATACTAGTATCGGCATGGCCACCGATACGCACAAAAATGCTGGTAGCGGTATCGGCGAGTACTTTACATTTATTTTTTTTATTTTTATTTTTATTTTATTTTTTATTTTTTTTACTTAAGTTTTACAAAAACTTTACGGGCTGGTTTCACAGACAAGGATTAAGCCTAATCCTAGACTAAAAAGCATGTTCAATAGAGATTTTACATTGAAAGTGTGATTTAGTCCAGGACTAGGCTTAAGCCTTGTCTGTGGAACTGGCCCTACGAGTTTTACAAAGGTTTTGAGCAGTGCCAGACTAAGTGTTAGCAATAATTTTACATCGAGGTGAGTATGCGGCTCAAAAAACATGTTTTTTTGTTTTGTTTTTTCAAACGCCGTGGTATCGGATCGGTACTCGGTATCGGCAAGTACTGCACGGTCAGGTATCGGTATCGGTATCGGGATCAAAAAATGGTATCGGAACAACACTACGGCGCGCGCACATTATATTATCCCTCTGGGCTAAGCCCCGGATCTCCTACAATCCGAAATCCGCCCCTGCTGCCAGTAGAGGTATGGGGGCAGGATACACTGATACTGGGAGTCAATGTTCAAGTTCCTCTTGTTGGGGGGTGGCTGGGAGGAGGGGGGGTGGGGGGAGGGGGGGGCGGTTGGGCAAGGCTGTACTGAGTGAACAGACTTGAAACGAGTAGGCAAATAATGACTAAATTGCATAATCTGGTAAGACACAGGGTCTCGGGTTGTACATACACCGGCGCCATCTTGTGTAGGGACCCACGACGGCAGGTGTATCAGCTCGAATGTTGTAATTAAATCGTTGGCTGACAAAACAAACTCTGCTCATTGGTCAACCATGTGCGGCTGCCGCTCAAGCCTTGCCGCCCTACTCCCTTTGAAAGTGTATGAGACCTTCTGGGCTGCTGTGGCCCGTGTGTAAGCACCTTAATGACCACGGGGTTAGATGAGGCTAAGGCGTTGAAGCCCGGGAGTGACTGTGGAAAAGCAATTGGCCATGGCAAGCGCCGCCACTCACGCCCTAAGCCCCACTGTGGAATGTCAGCTGGTGAGGTGGCCAATACTGATATGTGTTCAAGGACTTCTATCTGGGAGATGGTAATTAAGAATGCCTGTCTGGGTATTTAAGAGTGACATCCCTCCCCGAATAGCCCTACAGACAATCCTTTATCCAGAGGGTCACCCTGGTTACCTGTATACTGACTAATAATTACATAGAGCGTGCATTCTATAAGTGGGTCTGACGTAAACACAGAGGCAGATCCTAACAAAGGCCAAAGGAAAGGATGATTGGATTGCCTCTCCCTTGTGTTTTCATTTTCTGGGCGCATAGATCAATGTGTTTTTTATTTAGCAGTGCTTAGAGACAACTTGTGAAATGACTGGATTGCTGATGTTTGTGTGTACGTGTATGTGCATACTTGTTTGTGTGTGTGTGTGTGTGTGTGTGTGGTGTATTATAGCTGAGATTGGAGGGGGGGGGAGTGATTGCCATAGCAACCTTTGCTATTGTCGTTTGTTCATCACGTAATTGAGCAGCAAATACACTGATTGTCTTGCAATGACTAGAGTGTCAAATGGAAACAAAAATGATTCTGACATTGGCCTGCCACAGAGCTACAGATGCAGTACATATCCACACAAAAGATACCCAGAGTTTGTCGAGTGATGTCATTGGCTATACTGTATAACGTTTTGCTGTAAGTATGTCAAGAGGGAGGTAACCAGGTACATTACCATACTTGACTGTACAGGTTCAAGGATCCCACAACAAATCTTTATTAAGTAAACTGTATATTACTATACTAGCAACACAACTATAACTGAAAGGGCAGTTCCAGTAATCACTTAGTCCATACGCATCACAGTTGATCGGTATCTTCCGTCAATCTGCTGCATGATGACGTTGCGTTGTAGTGTCGTCATTGCAACATTCATGTTAGGGTATTCTGGGTAGAACACTGTATTTGAGAGCTGGACATTCTAATAAATCTACCTGTTCTGATGCACAGCAGCTGAGTATCCGTATGTTATTATTGTTCCACTGGCCATGAAAGACAAAATAATTGGAGTTGAACAGAATGACTGAGCTGGGAGTCATCACACCAGTTCTGGAGCCCACTGAATGGGTCTCAGCTATGGTGGCTGCATGCTAAAAAGATGGGAGCATCAGACTGTATATAGACCCTTTCCACCTCAACAAAGCCCACCTCAGGCCACATCATCCAATGAAGACAGTGGAACAGCGGGTTGTCGACATGCCAGAGGCCAAGGTGTTCAGCATCCTCGATGCAAAGTGTGGCTTCTGGCAGGTGCCACTCAGTGAAGAGTTATCCAAACGGACCACCTACATGAACCCCATGGGCCTGCTACGCCTTCCTCTGAATGCCCTATGGAATCTCCACAGGAAGTGAGGTTTTCCAGAGGATGATGCTCAAACTACAGAGCTACAACCTCAATGTCATCTACAGGAGAGGCAAAGAACTCTATGTTGCAGACACCCTCTCCCGTGCACACTTGCCCTCCACTGACCAGACTGAAACTGTTGAGGAATATGATGATGTCATGGTGGTGGAGGTTCTTTCCTCATCAAGAGTTGAGGAGCTGGGGCGCTTAGGTGGCGTAGCGGGTTAAGCGTTGACCATGTAACCGCAGGGTCCCCGGTTCGATTCCGGCCGGGGACATATCCTGCATGTCATCCCTCCTCTCTCTCTCTCACCCATCCTTCCTGTCTAAATCTCTACTGTATCTGTCAATAAAATGAAAAATATGAGTGGGACTGCCCCACTCAGAAAAAATTACTTAAGAAAAGAGTTGATGAGCTAAGACGGAAGACTCTGGCTGACCGTCTGTTTCCTAATTGTCTCTTACTCTGGGACGTGTTGGATGATTAGTTCAGTGAGGGAGGAGGTAATAGGGACTGGTAACAGCTGTCAATGATTTATGAATTGGTCCATGCCAACTGCACAATCACAACACAGCATGGGAAGCAATACTAATAGCTCATGCAATTTCACAGGTAAAAATCTACGTGTGAAGTGAAAGGTAACAGCACATGTGATGGTAAAGCACTTGTTAATAGGGCATGATAATAAATAACAAGACATGCTGAATATAATAACATGCTGCTAATAACCACAGAAAACTCTCAGGAAGAGCGGGTTTCTAGAAGCAATGAGTCAGTGTCATTGTCTTGTGACATAAAGTATATAGAGTTCAGAAAAATAGACATTGCATGAAGAGGACAAATATTTTGGCCTAAGGACTCACTGTACAGTTAACTTTATTTTATGTATTATGTTTTGACGATCAAACTGGTTGGTTTGTTTACCTGTGGTTCGAAAACATTGATTTGTATCTGAGCCATGACTTGTACACCATTGATCATCATTTAGCTTTGATAATAAAATAAAAAATCCCACAAAAAAAAGCCTTTTACTGTTGTGACGTGACTGTTGGGTGCTCTACTATTCACAGCATGACCTAGAGTAGATATCTCAGTTATTTTGCAGAATAAAAGTGGAGAACACACGAAAACCCAGTATACCCGACTATGACAGAGATGCTGAGAACATCGTTAATGGATTTTGAGAGGGCAGTAAGAGGTGTCAAAATAAGGTCAGCCATCAGTATCATATTGGAAGATAGATGCATAAGACTACATAATCATACTCAATGAGGAGACATACTGCTTACAGACAGTAAAGCTACAGGACATACTGCTTACAGACAGTAACGCTACAGGACATACTGCTTACAGACAGTAAAGCTACAGGACATACTGCTCACAGACAGTAAAGCTACAGGACATACTGCTTACAGACAGTAAAGCTACAGGACATACTGCTTACAGACAGTAAAGCTACAGGACATACTGCTTACAGACAGTAAAGGCCTGTAATTTGTACCATATTTTGTAAATGTGATAACAGAGACCAAAACAACATTGTTCAATGTTCCATTTCCCCACTAAATATCCTTATCTACTTGATACTGATTCATCATGGGCTTTTAGAACTGTTTAAAAGCTCAAATCGTTATACTTTTAAACAATTCAAATCTGCCGAAACTGACATTACGTTTTCATCAATCATGTTGGCATGTTTCAAGGGAAAGCTCAAATTGGTAAAGTCAGTGATGGCTAGGTTGGCAGCTTTAAATTAGATTCCTGCATCAAGTCAGGGAAAACTGCAAAAAATATCAATTTGTTGGTAGATTGTGGGCTTTCTGTAAATCCATGGATCTGGTTGAGGTCCAAAACAAGCATTTAGCTGGTTCAGTTTAAATGATGATGACAACATAATTGATTGACTTTTAATTTAATTTATCTTTTTGAGTTGCCTTTTTTAGAATTTAGAATTGTATTCTATATTCTGCCATCAGAGCACCACTGGAGAGAGACAGAATTATTGTTTTGTCCCATCCTACCTGAGAGTTTTGATTACTAGCAACATAAGTGCAAAATAAGTATTTGATGTTGTACTGTACCCGATTTGTTTTCAGTATTTAGCAGACCTTTATCCAAAGCGACTTACAACAAATACATGTGTCTGAGAATTTAATCACCTATCCATCAGTCATCATAAGAAAAAATAAATGAGAAAAGGGATGAGGAAAAGCATTTAAAAAGGAGATTTCTCATTCAGCTTCTATCCTGGAGTCAACTGTCAAAGATAACGCATGACAGACCAATGTCAACTTCTAGAGTGGACAGTTAATGTTCTGGAATACAACAAATGGTTTTGACCATGACCATGACCATGACCATGGTGCACATGGTTAGTCAGTTCATTGATCACAGAGCAGTAAATATATACTGTATATATAGATAACAAGGCATTCATGTGAGCACAGAAGAGTGGAAATGGTTTTGTCCATATTCTCAAGTTCAGTTTAATACAGTTCAATGTTCTGCCCTGTCCATGTTCTTCCAATATCCTTAACAGAGTACCAACGACTCACAACTTTTGCCATAAGCATGACCCAGATAAATCATGTATGACTTTGAGAGTTATGCCACCATGTACGAAATGGGTTCTAAATATTTTTGTGTTAGTTAGCACATTGGCAAGGGACTGCCACCCCTCCAGCCAACCCCTCACACACTGCGGAAATGAACATAATGCAGTAGTATGACTGCTGCACACTACAGGATTACTTGTGTATCGTTGAGCTGATTCACTGCCATGCTGTATTGTGCTGTATTGTGCTGTATTGCGTTTCATGTCATCATGCTCTGACCAGCATTTTGCACTATTGAGGCCACTGTGAAATTACCACTTTACTAAAAGGCCACTTTATTTCCGTTGTGTGATTACTTATTTGCTTACTTACGTTGTTTATTATTACTGTGCTATTGTTGTGTTTTTTCCCTGTATCTGAATGCTGCAATGTCAATGTTGAGGAACCAAAGCAAAATAATTTGCTACTAGCCAGATTCCCAATCCAGGACATTCCTATAAGCATTGGTTGAACATTGAATTTTGAATATTTTTTATTAAAAGATAATAAAAGATCCAGACGGGAAAAAAAGTATGTGTAAGACCCAGAAGTGGAGAACCTCAGTACTCTATAGACTAAACCTGCCTATTGGCAGAGGTTGTGTGCCACAGTAAGCTCAGCGCTTCTCCACAGTCGGTTACACAAAATTAACCCTTTGTATCCCACCAGAACACCTTCCTCATTTACCAAGCAATGGTCTCTATCTCAACATCTTAACTCGTATCTTAACCTACAGAATAGACTGTTGACATGCAAATAAATGTGTTTGGATGTGTCATTCAGAGTGGAGCCCAGGTGTGATTGTTCAGGTTTAGCAGGTGGTTGCAGGTTACCAATAGGAGAGCCATTCATGGTGTAATAAGGAGAATTTGTGGCGGATGAATGAAATGAATGTGTGGGACAGAGACAGCAATGGGCTGGGAAGTGAATCATATATGAACTGTAAGATCCCCTGTTGTGGAGAGGTGGGTACATTTTAGAGTGAGTTTAGGGATCTAGTTGTTGCTAATGCTGTTATTGAATATTAATGTTTTATGAGGAGTTCCCCTTAGGCTTTCATTTTGTTCAGCAATTGAACATGTGTGTGTGTGTGTGTGTGTGTGTGTGTGTGTGTGTGTGTGTGTGTGTGTGTGTGTGTGTGTGCGCGTGCGTGCGTGCGTGCGTGGGGGGGGGTAGAGGGAGAAACAGAGAACACATCAGCAGAGATACCTTGTTCTGCTTGAAATTCTGCATAACCAGAAGCTATCCAAACTAACACACACAATCACAAGATTACACCCTACTGAAGCTAGTATAATATGTGACGAGGAGAGATTCTGTATTCTATTTGAGATGTCTAGCATTTCTAGCATGGCTGCTTGGTGCTTAGCCTAAAGGAGACGATACTAGGCATGCCTACATTGTCAAATACCAGATTAAAGTATTGGTCTCACAATGGTGCTGAATGTTTAATCCATCAACATAGATTTCGTCAATCCCCCCCCAAAAAATTGTTTAGGCAATTCCTAAGAGGAGTGCTGCACTTAACCCCAATACTAAAAGATGCAGAGTAACTTTGAGTTTTTAGCTTGGGGGTGCAACTTTAATACAAAGTCATCTCTAAACCAAAGTTCTGCTGTAATAGATGAGTCTGCAGAGTAACATGCACAACTTTTTAGCTTTATGAAATATAACAGATAGCCTTGTTCATTTGATCTCTGAGTAAATGTACCAAATAGACAAGGGGAACATTGAAAAGTCCAAGAGACTTGTAAATGTAACCATCGGCCAATTAAGTAGCCTACCTGAACATCAAATAACCTTTTGTCCAAGAGACTTGTATAAATGCAACCGTCGGCCAATTAAATATCATCAGTTTAGCTGTATTCTTAACATTGACTCAGGCTCCGTTCACACGGCAGTGAAATGTGACCCAAATCCGATTTTTTTTGCCGACGTGTGACTCAGGTCTGATTTATGCATGACCGTGTGAACAGCGCTAGTCACGTGAAATCGGACTTTTTTTTAACCTCATAGGAGTCAACGGACCCCCATGGGCATCCGAAGTGATATAAAGAGTTTACCTCGATCAATTCTCTTCTGCAATATAATTTTTTTTTCACAACTTTGCATGCTATACAATGCCACCATTTTTTTTCCAGAGACGGTAAACACGGCCTAAGTCACATCCAGTTTTCTCCAACTGGAGAATGTGTCATGTGTGTCCGGTTTCAACGCCAAATTTCCATACCATTGGTCGGCCAACTCAAACCCCCCCCCCCCCCCCCCCCCCAAAAAAATCTGATACATGAGAAAGGTCAAAGGTCAAAGATGGTGCCAACATATCTCCAAATGGCCTAAACATATAGGTGTCCGCCTAAACATACCTGTACTAAAACAGGTACAAAGTTGCATTTGCTCACATTAGTAGCATCGACTTTGGCACAAGTACTAATAAGACCCTGGAGTACTGATTCCTAGATGATTTGGGCTTATTCATCAGGTTTCCAAGGTGATATTCACTGTAAAAGCTGTTGTTTCTTTAGGCGGAGACTGAATTTTAGATTTTTTATAATGTTCTAGCTCTATTTACTCTGACACAGTGACATAGATTTTGATTCTGACACTTCTACAGCCACCCCACAGGTGTTAGCTTTCATTTGATAACAAGATCATTATGAAGGCCCTTGTGATTGTGGAGATATTCTATATTCACTGTGGGCATGTCATTTCGAGCAGAAAACCAGAAAAATGAGGTGGATAAGAAGAGGTTAATCCGACCTGGGTCGCGTTCAGAGGTGAAATATAAATATCGGATACATGTCTGATATTTAGCAACGCGCCCGCCATCTGAACTGTCAAGTCGCTTTTAATGCGACTTTTACGTCACTCTAGCAGGGTTGCCAGATGGGATTGACAATTTACAGCTTAACCAGTCTATAACCGCTAAATCTAGTAGCCCATTCGGCGGTAACTAGCCCCCATCTGGCAACCCTGCACTCTAGACGCAAGTATAGTATAGCAGCCATAGCTAAGCATTTGGCTCTCTTTTTCCTCATCCTTCTTCTTTTGACCACTTGCTCATATCTTTGCCGGCTGCACAAAAACTTGAAAATGAAACTGTGTGGTGGCCTGGGAAAACCCTTCACATGGTGGCATTTTGACATTTTCATTTTTTTATATTTCCATAAATTAGAAGTTCTCAGCTATTCATAACTGGTTAAATGACTGAGATAGCCCTTTATTTTAAAAAGTTATGAGCATTTTAATGTATCATGTAAAAAAAAGTGAAAGGTCATTACTACCCCTTTCTCCTCCGGGTCGGGGGAGGAGCCTATGCAGATCGGCCGGTCTCGTTTGTCTGCTTGTGATGCGGTGTTAGTCTGCTCGCCTCGTCGGTATGCGAGGGACAGATCCATTTGTGTGTCTTCTAGTTAAGATGTTATTACTTTATGCTTATTGTGAGCATCAGTAAACTGGCAATAACACAGGTGGAAGTATCGTCTCTCCTTTCGCTCATGTGTGCGTGCGTTGCTTAACTGAGAATGAGACACGTTCAACGTGATGTTGTTTTGCTAGCAAACTACCCACCACAAAAATATAAAAATAAGTACTTTCTCTTTTGTTTTCTTAAAATGTTTATTCACCATAATGTAGTATGGAGTTCAAAGTACTCTTAGAATACCACATAATATCAAAATCGCCAAAATCGCGATTTCCATCTATTTTTGCTCTTTGCCACAAACGAACGCCAGCGACATCCGACGGGTTTTCCCAAGCCACCACACAACTGGTTGTAACGTTATCATGTTATCCATGGTTACTTCCGTAAACAGTGCGCTGCGCGTGACATCCTGACGTCATTGTTATTGTCCTTCTGCACATGCGGGTCTGTTCAGGGCCGTGGAATGTTCACACGGGAGTCAATATAGGTCAAATATAGGTCACATTTTAAAAGTAATGTGCTGCCAAACAAAAAAAATTGATCTGTCATATCATTTCAAGCCAATATTACTGAATTACAATCCATGACTCACCTGGTCCAATTAGGTTCAATTAGGCTCAGCGCAATTAGGCATCCTCTGTACCCACTTCTCAAAATTGTCATAATTGGTGACAATTTGACCAATTGTCATTTGGGGCTCTGAAGTCGGTTTTTTTCCTGCTTATTTTCTCATTTCTTTGAAACAGCATCTTACACTCAACTAGAACTTTGTTAGGAACACCTATACAGTCTAAGTTGGTGGAGGTGGTGTAATAGTGTGGGGAATGTTTTCTTGGCACACTTTGGGCCCATTAATACCAATCAATCTAATCGAATGCCACAGCCTATTTGAGTATTGTTGATGACCATGTGCATCCGTTCATGGCCACACTTTACCCATCTTCCAATGGCTAACTTCCAACATGCACCATGTCACAAAGCAAAGGTTGTCTCAGACTGGTTTCATGAACATGACAATGAGTTCAGTGTTCTTCAGTAGCCTTCCCAGTCACCGGATCTGAATCCAATAGAACACCTTTGGGATGTGGTAGAATGGGAGTGAACCAGAATCTCAAAGGAACGTTTCCATTCTTGATCTTGTGGAATCAATGCCACGAATAATTGAGGCAGTTTTGAAAGCAAAGGGAGGCCCTACCCAGTATTAGTATAGTGTTCCTAATAAAGTGTTCAGTGAGTGTACATTTCAATGTTAAACTCAAAGTTAATTGAAAATCAACAAACACGTTATATTAATTGATCCCCATATTATACTCTATATCATTTCACCGCCATTAACATTGCTCGAGACAAGGGCAGCAGGATATTGCTTTGGCCAGTCCCCGGGAAACATCGTGTCTCTGGTGTTCGTAGCCCAGCCGAGGAGAAAATTCCCTGAGACGGAGGTTATGTTTCCTGTTGTCACATATTGCTATTTTTTGTGGCTCTGATGTTGCGCCTCTTCTCTATTTTATTTCCGTGCTCCTCCGAGGAGAGAGAGAGAGAGGAGGAGAGAGAGAGAGGAGGATAGCAAGAGCTATCATTCTAACAAGCAAACCACAGCACTATCCAATTACCTTTGAGGTGCCTGTCTGGGTTATTAATGGTGTGATATAGGAAGAAAAAATAACATGGTGTCCAAAATGAGTGTCATTTCTACTGTACACCACTAACCCAAAGGGGGGAAAGGGCACACAGCTCCCATGAGTCCAGGGGTAACACGCTTCACTGAGAAGCAGTCCTTCAATTACCTAGACATGAGGAAGAACATGGAACATAGCACTACCCATCTCCGGTCATGACAAGGCCTTCCAGCTGATTCCTCCAATCCCCCATGCACACTCTTTCAACTGCCACTCTGCCTAAGAGCTGAGATGGGAAGCTAAATTGGTTCAATCATGACAGATTAGCTTAGCTTGGATGAGCTGGTGTGTCTGAGTGTAAGGGAGACCTGCAGACTAGGGTTTTGGATCTACAAGAAAGTACTTAGTCTGAGCAAAACAACAACTTCATCGCAGACAAGAACATTCATCATGTCCACAGGTGTGTGTTATCTCAAGAGTAGTAGTACAGCCCTAAACATAAACTCTATTAGTCAGCTAGCATCAATATCCCCCTTGTGAGCAAACTAGGAAATGTTGATCACTCAAAACAAGCGAATAATCCAATATCAAACAAATGACCAGTTGGCCTTGGTGGCTCCAATGACATGATGTTTCAGATTGGGCCTCAAAACTAAAATAAACACCCACCACCTTGGAACTGAAGAGGTGACTCCACCAATTTGAAGGAGGGGACAGGAGGTGAATGGGGGGCGTGTGGATAAGGTTGATGAAATGCTCTGTTTATTAGAGGGAACAGGCATTAATCACTCCCAGCCAAGGCCCAGGGGCCAATAACACGAGAAGGCCTGGAGGTGATCCAGCCTTGATTAAACGTTCGCACTGGGTGGTCACAGGTGATTATCATGCAGAAATTCGTATCAGCTAATTTAAAGGAACGTCACGCAACGTTTTTGTTTTTATAACAACCTGCACATTTTTATCAACACCATTTTTATTATTATGGATTTATCAATATCCTTTTTCATGAATCGCTAGTCTCGCCAACACATAAAATCTCTCAGCCCCAAAATCAAAAGGTGCCATCTGCCCAAGAGTCAACAGTTGTATACAGTCACACCGTCCCTCAGACCAACACATGGCTTTTATTTAAAGGTTTGCCTCAATGAAGGCGAGGGGAAAGCAGTGGGTGGATTGCACTCTCTGCATGGCAGAGCATTTGGTGTGAACCCCAAGATGCTTGTCTGTTAACCAGACACTGAAATGATGATCAATTCCTGCTGTTGTTGTTGTTGTTGTATGGTTCCATGTTGCACAGACCCTATGTGATAAGCGATGTATCAAGTTTTCCTCTCCAACACATTTTATTTTGACAGTTGGTGCGGTCCAATGGGCACCAAAGGCACGGTATAAGTAATTGTTGAAAGCCCTGTTGTGACTCATGTATGACTGAAAAACGGATGTGATTGTATGTGTTATACATATCTTTTGTGGGGAGGGGGGGTTATTACTATTATATAGTTACAATACACCTTTTTTGTGTGTGATTATTCTCACAGAAACCTGGTTCAGCGCTTCCATTGTTGACTCTGCGGTCGCGCTACAAGGCCGCACTTTACACCGTGCAGACAGGACGCTGCTTAGCGAGACGACGAGCGGAGGCGGCCTGATCATATCTACGAAGGACAGCTGGTGCTTAAACACAAAAACTGTAAGTAGCCACTGCTCCCCAGACCTGGAATACTTGACTGTTAAATGCCGACCCACATACCTCCCGAGGGAATTCAACGCAGTGTACATAACAGCTGTATACATTGCACCAAGCGCGGATGCTAGCTTAGCTTTAGCCCGGCTACATGACGTCATCAGTGGTGGACAGAGCGCAGATCCTCAAGCAGTACACATCATTGCGGGGGATTTCAATCATGCTGACCTGAAGGTAGTACTACCCAAGTTCTATCAGCATGTTAAATGTGCAACAAGAGGAGATAACACACTGGACAAGGTATACACCAACATCAAGCTTGCCTACAAGGCTAGACCGCTAGCTCATCTAGGCATGTCTGACCACGTGTCCATCCTCCTGATCCCAGCCTACACTCCCATGAGGAAAAGTGCTCCCATCACCACTAAGACTGTCAGAACCTGGCCAGCAGGGTCCGCTCCACTGCAGATCTGCCTGAATGACACCTCATGGCAGGAATATGAGCATGAGGACCTGGAACAGTTCACGTCATCGGTTCTGAACCACATAGTGAACTGCACCAACTCAGCCACCGTGGACAAACGTGTCTACCCCAACACGAAGCCATGGATGACTGAGAAGGTCCGAAAACTGCTCAAGGAGAGGGACAACGCTGCTGTACAACACTGCTGTACAGCACCACCAGGGCTAACCTAAACCGTGGCATCCGGGAGGCCAAGGCAGACCACAGAGAGAAGATTGAGGAATGCTTCCTGAGCAACGACTCCAGGCGGGTGTGGCAGGGGGTTCAGCACATGACAAACTTCAGAGCCAACAGGCTCACAGCCGCAGAGGACGACCCCCTGCTGGCGGAAGAGCTGAACTCCTTCTACGCCCGGTTCGACGAGGGGCGAACGGAGGTAACCACAACACAAACACCACTCTCTCCAGCTCTCAGAAGCCTTACCCTCACAGAGCATGAAGTGAGACGCGTGCTGAAGGCGGTGGACCCCAGAAAAGCCTCAGGGCCGGATGGCGTCCTGGGACGGGTGCTGAGGGACTGCGCCGACCAGCTGGCCGGGGTTTTCACCAACATCTTCAACCAGTCCCTGTCCCAGGCCACCATCCCACCCTGCCTGAAAACCTCAACAATCATCCCAGTCCCGAAGAAAAGCACGGTGAGCTGCCTAAACGACTACCGCCCGGTGGCACTCACACAAATCATCATGAAGTGCTTCGAGAAACTGGTCCGGGCCCACATAGTCACACGCCTCCCGCCCAACCTGGATCCATACCAGTTCGCCTACAGAGCCCACAGGTCCACAGAGGACGCCATCGCGACGACTCTCCACTCCACTCTATCCCACCTGGAGAGGGGGAACAGCTACGCGAGACTGCTCTTTGTGGACTTCAGCTCTGCCTTCAACACCATCCTTCCAGACAGGCTAGTGATCAAACTTCTAGACCTGGGACTATCGAATGAATGAATGAATGAATGAATGATGAATGAATGGTCTTTATTGTCATTGCTACAGTACAGGTACCAAACAACGAAATTTAGGAGGGGTGGCTCCCCTGGTGTTAGGAAAGAAAAAAAAACACTTTTTAAAAAAATCACAAGAAGGGAAGGAGCTGGTTTACATAAATAAAGGCTATGTACACTATCCACTATACTATACTGTACAGATAGACGACTAGGGTTGTCATATTGCACAATAGTGTTATTGCACATTTATTTAAAGTGTCGCAGTTTGCAGGCTTGAAATGTACATATTTGTGCCTCAGCACTACACCTGATTTTTTCAGTCCAGCAGCTGCCATCAATCCGTCCAGACTGTCCAGGGCCCAGAACCTAGGTCTTTGCTGTGTTCAGGGCCTAGACGGCCCTGTGGTAGAAGCTGTTCTTCAGTCTGTTTGTCCTTGCGGCCAAGGTCCTGAACCGCCTTTTCGAGGGCAGCCGGGTAAAGTGTTCGTACCCAGGGTGGGTTGGGTCCCTGGAGATCTTGGAGGCCTTCCTGAGACAGCGTGTGTTGTACAGCTCTTCCAGAGAGGGGAGGGGGGCGCCGGTGATCTTCTGTGCTGTTCTCACGACTCTCTGTAGCGCATTTCTCTCCGCGGTTGTGCAGCTGGAGAACCAGTTGCAGATGCCGTAGGTGAGGATGCTCTCCACTGCGCCGCGGTAGAAGGTCACCAGTATCTCCTGCTTGCTGTGTTGCTTCCTGAGGACTCTCAGGATGTATAGCCGCTGTTGTGCCTTCTTGATGGTGGCTTTTGTGTTGTCCTTCCAGGTCAGGTCATCCCGCATGTGCATCCCCAGGAATCGGAGGGTTGAGACTCTCTCCACGCTCTCTCCGTCGATGAGCAGGGGCTGGATCTCGGACTTTTTCCTCCTGAAGTCTACGATGATTTCCTGGGTCTTTGACTTGTTCAGCAGCAGTTATCACACTCCATCTGTGCATGGATCAAGGACTTCCTGTCTGACCGCCCCCAGAGGGTGCAGGTGGGCTCCCACACCTCCACAGCCCTCAGACTCAGCACTGGGTCCCCCCAGGGCTGCGTGCTAAGCCCCATCCTCTACAACCTCTACACCTACGACTTCACCCCGTCCACCCCAGCAACTCCATCATAAAGTTTGCAGACGACACCACCGTGGTGGGCTGCATCTCGGGGGGGGACGAGGCGGCATACAGGGATGAGGTGGAGCAGCTGGGCAAGCTGTGCAAGGTTAACAACCTGCTGCTGAACCAGTCAAAGACCCAGGAAATCATCGTGGACTTCAGGAGGAAAAAATCTGAGGTCCAGCCCCTGCTCGTCGATGGAGGGAGCGTGGAGAGAGTCTCAACCCTCCGATTCCTGGGGGTGCACATACAGGATGACCTGTCCTGGAAGACCAACACAGCAGCCATCATCAAGAAGGCACAACAGCGGCTCTACTTCCTGAGAGTCCTCAGGAAATACCACCTCAAACAGGAGCTGCTTGTGACCTTCTACCGCTGCACAGTGGAGAGCATCCTCACCTACTGCATCTGCGTGTGGTTCTCCAGCTGCACAGCCGCAGAGAGGAAAGCGCTACAGAGAGTCGTGAGATCGGCCCAGAAGATCATCGGCGCCCCCCTCCCCTCTCTGGAAGAGTTGTACAACACACGCTGCCTCAGGAAGGCCTCCAAGATCTCCAGAGACCCATCCCACCCTGGGAACGAACACTTTGTTCGGCTGCCCTCGGGCAGGCGGTTCAGGACCATGTCCGCAAGGACAAATAGACTGAAGCTCAGCTTCTACCCTAGGGCCATTCAGGCCCTGAACACAGCAAAGACCTAGGTTCTAGGCCCTGGACAATCTAGACAATTTGATGGCAGCTACTAGATTGTAATCAAGTGCAATACTGAAACACAACTGTGAACATTTCAAACCTGCAAACTGCGACACTTTAAATGAATGAATGGGTTCAGAGATAGGAAATGTTAGGATATTTATAGCATAGCATAGAGTACAGCACAGTGTTTTATTTGTATAGTAGTGGATAGTGTATATTGCCCTTATTTATGTAAACCAGCTCTTTTTCCCTTCTTGTTTTTAGTATTTTTTTTCCTAGCACCAGGGGAGCCCCCCCTCCCAAATGTCGTTGTATGGTACCTGTACTATATTAATGACAATAACGACCATTCATTCATTCATTCATTCATTCATTTTTGTAATCACATCGTATGTTTCTGTACAATCAGTGTTCACTCACATGTTCACTCGCATGCATTTACTCAGATTTTCTTCAACCTTAAAAAGACCATTTAAAACTGCATGACCAGCAAATTCAAAGAAAGATGAGATATCCAGAGGGCCTAGTTCTCTTTTTACATTTACCACCATCAACCGTTTGTGCCTGGAAACACTGCAAGGTACGTTATTTCATTTTGTTTCACTAGTGCTGACAGAGACAGCACCAGTTCCCCCTGAAGCAAATCCACTACACATAAATAAGAATCTCGAATCACAGATTTACCACTGTGGGTTTTCTCCCTCTCACCCCTCAACCCCTGCAATTATGGCACGAATGAAGGGGGAGGGTTCCTAATTCAACTCCTCGGGGGCGGAAACCTTAAATCTTAGCAGTTAATCCTGTCAGAGGCGTTCAGGATGAGCACATTATAATTCATTTCAATCCATGAAAGAGATGCCACACTCCATAGACATCTCCATATCTTCCTAAATGTTTGCATTTGAGATCCTCAACAGTGGTATCTGTCTGCATGTTTAATTTGTTTTCTTCTACTTCTAAGGTTGGAGATGGAGAGTATAATAATAATACCCACACAAAAGGCGCCATGCTCCTAAATTGTTGTGCCTCCATTTCCCCTTCCTCCATTAGTCACTGAAGAAAAGCCTTGAGGCTTCTTAAAAGTGGCTATCTATCAACTCCTCTTTTTCTCTGCTCACACATTTGGGCAGAGCTCTATTGGTAGATAGCCCTTTTCTTCCCTTGAATACTTCATTCTTTTCTCTTTTTTCATGTCACCTCCCCTTGTCTACTGCAGTAAAGCAAGTCTGGTAACCGTGGGCAGCTCTGTTAATTCAAGTAACTGCACTCTAATGTTGCCTTACTCTCAGCAGGAACAGTAATGAGAAGTGCCTCAATAACAGTGCTTATTTGGCAACAGTCTTCTTATAAGCCCAATGTTGAGGTATGGCTACGTGAGACATTGTCATTTCCTGGATTGGGCCTATTTTTGTGATTTTCAACAATGGACCCCATCAACAATTATTGCCACAGCATACATTCTGGTCTATTCGGTTCTGTGTTCTGTGTTTCTCATTTTCAGCATTAGTTTTAATACCAAAGTTTGTTTTGATATGGTGTGTTAGAGTCTCGTGTCTTGGCATGACCAAGACCAACCAAACAAGAGAGTGAAGGTCTACTCAGTTTAGCTTGTAATGTTGTGTCAATTTGTATTTTCCCTCCACAAGAAGTGCAACCAGTTCTCCACAGAAGTAATTTTCCTGGAACTAATGAGTGGGGAGAGTGAGAAGTGGTTCCACCTTCGATTTTAAACGGCATTTGATGAATGACTCCTGTCCCAGTGGCTCTCACTGTTATTAGCTTGACACCAGATAGAAGTGAAAATTGAAAATTGATTTACCTCAATTTTCATCCAGAGCAAATAGTTGATCCCTGTAATCCTATGCAACGGTGCACAAAGCAGTTTAGACAACTGCAACTGTGTTTTTTCACTTCCCAGTCATGATGAGAGACACAGTTTTAATCAGTGATTATGCTTACATTTAATGATGCTGCGCTGGTTTTAATGGTATGCGACAGATAAAATCTGAAAGGTTACTGCTAATACTGTTTAACTCATGAACACATATTCACATTCCTTTTTATATGAGTCTGTGTTTCTAACCATCACCCAAGAAGAGATTTAAGACCCAAATTCGTCATTTTTATCAGTTTAGCTGATATGACATCATGGGGCTGCTCAATGGTATTGCACAATGATTCAAGTCTGAAAATAGCCATTTAGGTCATACTTTTTGGGCGGAAAATGTAATTTTCTTAGCTCCTCCTAGAATGATTCCCCACGTGCATTGACATTTCTAATGTTTTTGACGAGTCAAATATTACCCTCCAGACCCCCTTCACCGGCCCCTTTGCGAGTGTGCCTTTTGATACATTTTCTGGCTTTACTTTCCCAACTAGGTCCGTGTATGTCAACTTCAATACTTTCTGTTTCCGTTCTTTGAGTATTTTTTTCAAGAAAAAACAGCAAGCATAATTGGCTGTGTTACAAGCATAGCCAAGTCAGTCTACTGCACTGTGGTGGTTGCACCCGCTTTGAGAATAATATGGCCTGAGTTCAACGTTCTGCTTGAGTCACACACAGAACCTCTCTTTTGCTCTAATATCAGATGGAAGAAATAGTTCAAGGTGTTCCATTTGTTGCATAACTTGTGACATATCCTTTATCTTAGCTTCAAATGTTCCTGCAAAGGTTGGAGCTTCATGTTAATCCCTGCCTCACATAATCTGTTACCACTTCATGTTAAAAGCAGTAGGCTACTGATGATATGTGTCAAAAGAAAATTTTAGAAAAGGCAGCGTATAGACAGCTTCATGAATTCTTAGTCCTAAATAATAGGTATGACCCACTTCAGTCAGGTTTCCGATCATACCACAGCACAGAAACCGCTTTGCTTAAAGTAACTAATGACCTTAGGATAAATGCAGACTCGAAAAAACTCTCGATTCTTGTACTCTTAGACTTAAGTGCAGCCTTTGATACGGTAGACCACTCCATACTTATTGAGAGACTTGAAAACTGGGTTGGCCTCTCAGGTCCGGTCTTAAACTGGTTCAGGACCTACCTGGCTGACCGTGACTACTTTGTAGCCCTTGGTGACCATAAGTCAAAAAATTATAGCACAACCTGTGGAGTTCCCCAGGGGTCCATTTTAGGACCGTTGCTTTTTAGCCTATACATGCTACCCCTCAGTTCTGTTATCAAGAAGCATAGCGTTAACTACCACAGCTATGCTGACGACACTCAGCTTTATATCTCAGTAACTCCCAACGACTACAAGATGATCGACCACCTGATAGACTGTATTGCCGATATTAATATTTGGATGACACAAAACTTTCTCCAACTCAATCAAGAAAAAACAGAGGTATTGATCATTGGCGAGAAAACTGGGAGAGAGAAATTATCTGCACACTTGAAAACACTAGCTCTTAACACTAAGTGTCAGGCCAGGAATCTTGGTGTCATAATTGACCCAGATCTAAATTTTGAAACTCATATAAATAACACTATTAAAACATCCTTCTACCATCTAAGAAACATCACTAAGGTACAATCATTTCTCTCCCAGGCAGACACTGAAAAATTAATGCATGCGTTTGTTACTAGTAGGCTAGATTACTGTAATGCTCTCCTGACAGGTCTCCCCCAAAAAATGATAAATAGACTACAAATGGTTCAAAATGCTGCTGCTCGTGTCCTTACTAGGACCAAACGGAGAGCGCACATCACACCTGTCTTGAGATCACTACACTGGCTCCCTGTCAGTCATAGAATAGACTTCAAGATCCTTTTACTAGTTTATAAATCACTTCACTGTGATGCACCCAATTACATGGTGGACATGCTCATAAGATACACACCAGCTAGACCCTTACGGTCTAGTGGCACGGAACTTTTAATAGTGCCAGAGGCTAGGACAAAGAGATTTGGAGGATCAGCTTTTAGCATATATGCTCCTAGATTGTGGAACACCCTACCTGAGGGCCTGAGGTTGTCTAAAACTCAGGACATTTTTAAGCGTGACCTCAAAACCTACTTATTCAATGTCGCCTTTTGATACTAAGGGAGACATTGGACATTATAGAACTAGGATCACTAGGCCACTACACCATACTCGTGTTTTTGAGATTTGTATTGACAGGAAAATGGACCCGGGTGCTGATGAGGCACTGTCAGCTCCAAATAGCACCTAGAGCAGTACTGGAACCGGTACAAGAGTGTACCAGGACCACCATCAGGTTGTATTGCTGTCATCTTTACTGTCTCTATTGTGTTGTTGCATTATAACTGTGCTTAAGTTTCTCTTTTGGCAGGACCTGTGACCATACTGGATGCAGAACGATGCAAATACAACACAAAATTTATGGACAGTGTGTACGCCGATAATATGCAAGGAATTTTTCCTGGATACATGGTGTACAGGTTTTTGCCCTTGCTTGCTTGCTTTGTGCCGGTGTTCCTGGCCTCCCCTGGGGGACCGCTGGGTACTGGTAAGCAAACTGGCTAGTAGTCGCTCTATTGGTAGAGGGCTGCAAGGGAATTTTTTCCTGGCTACATAGTATACAGGTTTTTTACTTTTGCCTGCTCACGGCTCTGTCAGTATTGATTGATTGATTGACTGATTGACTGAACATTTTCATTGTGTGAAGCGCATTGAGTTGCATCTTGTAAGAAATGCGCTATACAAATCAAATTTGATTTGATTTGATTTGAAAAGGAAATTCACAGCGTAAAAAAATTGAACACCATTGACACCCAGTGGTTCTTTTAGAAACAACCATGCATAATGTCACTGGTCCATGAGCAGCCTCCCGGGAAGCTCGGTGGAGGGAAAGAGTCCTTTCCAACTGTACATTTTCCTCTTCTTCTGCTGCCCTCTTACCAATGGTATTTGATGACAGCAATTCAAGCCAGAGTCAAAAGCTCTATTCATCTTTAGCTGGGATTGGAACCAGCAAGAGTGGTGTAGATACATTTATAATAATATCAGTGACTTATTATGCAGAGACTTGTGGCCCTATTACATTAATAGCAAAGCATAGGCCTATCTAATATTGAGAATCTGACTCCAATGTAATTATCACTATGTGCTAAGAATTGTGGAGTCTGTGCTGATTTAGTACAAAAAAGGTCAAATAGAATGAATCAAATGACGCTTTAATAATACTGCATACTTATACCTCATAGAGAATAGAGAGAGAGAGAGAGATAGAGATAGAGAGAGAGAGAGAGAGAGGTCATTCAAAACAATGCTACTCACAGCATGATGAGAACCTGACAACAGGACACAGGAAAGAGAGCGTGCTTTTCCCTGACCTCTGATTTATATCACCTAAATAAGTATTTAAATTAGGAGCTGTTGATATGGAGACCCAACCACCATTCATCTTATTACATCTAAACTGATGACATCACAGCTTTGGCACGTCAAGGCATTCCACAGAGCTTACAGCCATTTTTATCCCAGGGGATGGGGCTCTCAATGTAGGGCCCTATATTCAAAACATTGTAACATTGTGTAAATATTCAAAACATTCAATGCAGTTTGCCCTTATCTCCAATTGATGAATGAGTCTTGATACACCCTTCTCGGGCATCGCACTGTTCACATTCATACAGTATCTTCTTATATTCCCAACAGTCCCCTAAGCATCAGCTGGCTTGGGAATTATTCTCATGTGAAATCGGACAATCACCTGATAAGCACAACATATGGTCCATTGGAGGCTAATGGAGGTAGAAATTGGAGGACGGTATCATACCATTCCTCATTCTGGTTCACGCATTATAATGAGCCCGTTCTCCGATTTCAACCTCCACCTTTTTAAACATACAATTTAACTGTAGAATTGTGCTTTGTGTATTGACGCTAAATATAGTAGCACATTCAATACACAGCATGACGAAGCAGCATTCATTCTCAACATCGTAACATAACATATAACAGTCAGAGAATGTAACAAAAATCGAACACAGTCAATCTGTTAATTTTATAATAATGAGAATTGATCCAACACAACACAGGTAGGTATGGATTCACTTGCTACTGGCTGTAACTGTCAGGGCCTTGGCAGCTGTCGAACAAAATTGTGAAACACAATTAGGATCCAGCTGACTCCATTAAGAGCTCAGCTGGAGCAAAAGCCAGCGTACGGCTTACGCAGCAGGTGCCTAGGTCTCAAGCTGGGAGGCAGTGGTTCGATACATGTCCCCAGGAAAAAGGAAGGCTCAAACTCCCAGGTGAGATTTACCATACACATACCACTTCCCTTGAGCACAGAATTCAAGGGCACATTCCAGAGGTTGTGATAGGTTATAGTTCAATGCTATTTTCTGACTTAGCCTGTTTGTAGGACAGGTGATGATAACCAACGCTAGTTCCACAGACCTTAGTAGGCTTTCAGACACAAAGAGACGCGAGTTTGAGCTCAGTTTACTTGCAAGGAGAGTGATTTCAGAGAGACCGTCTTAAGGGTCAGTTCAAAATGCCTCTGGGGTTTCACTCTCCTAAGTTAGCCTTTTATTTCAACAGAACGGAAAAAGGGGCAGGCAAAGCACTGCGTTAATTATAAGCAGTTTCATCGGAAAGCATCTTAACATAAATAGTTCCCATGGAACCTTACAGCTTAATATAAACATTTCCCATGGAATTCCCAGCCCAAATATAAACATTCCTATGGTAATGTACCTTAGCATAAATAGTTCCATGGCCTGCTCTGCCCAACACAAACATTCCCATGAGAATGCACATCCTGGACATAAACACTCCATGGACTGCTCTGCCCAACACAAACATTCTCATCCCAATGTACAGTGCTTAGCAAAATCAGATTTACGACAGGGCCCCTCTGACAACACAATGTCAGGAAGGGAAACTACCCAGGTTGGGATAGCAGATAACACATACCTTGTATGGTTGTGCTTAAGAAGCACAACAGTTGAACTCTCAGAACAGAAGTGTAATGCACAGAGCACATGGGATAGCAGATAACACATACCTTGTATGGTTGTGCTTAAGAAGCACAACAGTTGAACTCTCAGAACAGAAGTGTAATGCACAGAGCACATGGGATAGCAGATAACACATACCTTGTATGGTTGTGCTTAAGAAGCACAACAGTTGAACTCTCAGAACAGAAGTGTAATGCACAGAGCACATGGGATAGCAGATAACACATACCTTGTATGGTTGTGCTTAAGAAGCACAACAGTTGAACTCTCAGAACAGAAGTGTAATGCACAGAGCACATGGACTCAATGTACTCCTCAAAACATCCATAACATCATGAAAACACAATTCAAACCTATCAGGTTGTCAATATTTTGACCATAATATAGAACAAATTTCTTACCCCATTAAACCATGAAATACTTGGACTCTTTTTTTCACATTAGTGTCATAGTGGGCATTAACGATGGACAGTTGCTTTAGGCAAAGCTACTTCAGTTGTTATCCAGCATGGGTTCCCAACCACCTGGCTATGTTTCATCAATTTCAAATGAAATGGGCCCACAGCAGATATTAAGAAAAATGGGCCACTGTTTTACCTGGGGTTTGCAATGTGCATTTGATGCATTTGGAAAGAAATAGGCCAAAGATAGGCTAGTATTACCATTAGCCTATATTGTTACCTAGATATGCAATGTTAATGTGTTTCCAAAAATACATATACATGAAAGTCTTTTGCAAATAGCTACGGCCTTTTGTTTTGGTATATTGTTGCCTATCCTAAAGGCCTAACAGTGAAACTGTTTATTTCCACACCGTCCACGTGGACAACAGGGTCACACATTGCACTACTTTGAGACAGTGGCGATAGGCTTCATTTCACATTTTACTGGTGGTGCATTGTGGGTAGCACAAAAAGTGCTGAAATGCAAAAACAAAGTAGGGGCAATAGCAATTTGAAATGGGCCCCGATTAATTCCGCCCAATGCTCCCAACATACTCCCAAATGACATGTCAAATTGCTATCATTAAAACCATAACCTTGTAGTCCATTAAGTCGATCAAGCTTTTAGAAGAAAGTGATATTCAGCTCGATTTGACAATACGCACAACGAATGGTAAATACTAGGCATCAAACGATTTCGCAGTGATGTCTTCCAAGAGCCTGAAGGTGAAGTCTAGAGAAGTGTAGTGCAATCACAGTGAAATGATATCATTTATGTGCCATGCTGCCAGATGGCCCATTTTAAAATGTCAAGTGCCACCGCATTGAAAATGTCACTAACAGTATGCAGGCCATTCGGTGGCGTGACAACTTTAAAAAGGACGCAGCTCTTATTCTATTTCATTTGGGAATACTATTACAACTTTCGGGAAAATGTCAGCATGGTTTAAGGGGCATGGTAAGTCTGTTGGAAATCTGCCACCTCTGGCCTCCTCAGGCCACCTCTAGCAACCAGATGAAATTCAGTTTGAAGTTCCAAACAATAATATCCTCCCTAACAATAATATGATCCCCAAAATGGTCATCCAGTGTCCAGCATTAGCTGTTGTGTTTCTGCATGCATGCACGATTCGGAAAGGCAGCCACCAGAGACAGAAAGGCGAAGATCATTCTACTCCCCTAGAACACCCCAGGCCAGTCCATTCCCCTAGAACACCCCAGGCCAGTCCATTCCCCTAGAACACCCCAGGCCAGTCCATTCCCCTAGAACACCCCAGGCCAGTCCATTCCCCTAGAACACCCCAGGGTAGTCCATTCCCCTAGAACACCCCAGGGTAGTCCATTCCCCTAGAACAGCGGTCCCCAACCTTTTTAGCGCCACGGACGCAATGTAAGACAATACGGGCGGTTTCATGTAAGACAATATTTTCATGGACGGGCCTTCAATGTGGGGGATAAATATGACAAAATCGAATGATACGACTGGCATTTTCAAAACAAAGGCTTCAGAGTAATTCTAGTGAAACTACCAGTTTCTGGACCTAAGTAGGTGCTAATTTGTAGTAGGAGGAGACTTCTATCTCCCCTATATAGTGGATAGACCAGGGCCAGGGAGCTCATACATGCGACTAGTGAGAACACCTGTCAGTCGTTCTCATTAGTGCTCGTTAGTGGGGAGGGGCTACAAGCCTGCTAGTGTCCATAAATATCTGGCCTGTCTGAGAGCGACAGCCTCCTGACACTAAGACTCGTGACAACAAGACAAGGGAGTCTATCTGTGGGAGTCCATCGAGGAAGGCCTGAGAGGAAGCCTTCTCTTCCAGTTGTTTGTAGTGCTGCTGTCTTCTCTTGTTACATCGGTCTACTGAGTGCGCTTAGCAACTCCTAGTTCCGTTGGTTCTTTAGCCCTCTTCCCCTCTACGGACTTTTATCACAATGTGCTTTCTCCCTATTCCTGTTCTTCTGACACTCAGGAGGACACCTAGACGCTACATCCACCCTCGCAACCCTTCCAATCTCATCTACCTACCTTCTTCTACTGACCATTACTTTATCGCCGCAGGCGGTCTCTGGAATTGCCAGTCAGCAGTCCGGAAAGCTGAGGCTATGCATCTCTCATGGCCCTCAATTTCCTCGCTCTCACTGAAACCTGGATCACACCCGAAAACACAGCTACACCAGCAGCCCTCTCTGGCGCCTACTCCTTTTCTCATTCCCCTAGACCCTCTGGTCGAGGGGGAGGCACAGGACTCCTCATCTCGCCCAAGTGGTCACATACTGTCCTTCCCCTGGCACACCTGTCTATATCCTCCTTTGAATTTCATGCTGTTTTCGTCTCCTCCCCGGTCAAACTCCACATTGTTGTCATCTATCGCCCCCCAGGCCAGCTCGGTGACTTCCTAGGCGAGATGGCTGGCCTTCTCAGCTCCTTCCCTGACGATGGCACTCCACTTGTACTACTAGGTGACTTCAATTTCCAATCTGAGAAGCTTCTCTCATCCGGAGTACTTGACCTCCTCTCCTTCGGCCTTACCCTGTCCCCCTCCCCTCCGACTCATAAGGCAGGCAATCAGCTCGACCTTGTCTTCACCAGATCTTCCCACACTTCCAACCTTACTGTTACCCCTCTTCCAGTTTCTGATCACCACTTTATATCCTTCTCCCTTCCCCTCAAAACCTCCTCTTCCCTGTCAGCCTCTAACCACTTAAGACCCTCTCGTCGTAACCTACGTATCCTGTCCCCCATCACCCTCTCTTCTTCTGTCCTATCCTCCCTACCCTCTGTTGAATCCTTCTCCCTTCTATCCACTGATGCAGCATCCTCAACCCTCCTGTCCGCTCTCACCTCATCCTTCGACACCCTCTGTCCACTAACCTTGAAGCCAGCTCGATCCTCTCCTCGAGCTCCCTGGCTCTCTGAAACGCTACATGCTTGTAGACTAGAGCTCAGAGCAGCTGAGAGGAAATGGAGAAAAACTGGCCTTTCTGATGACCTTAACCTCTATCACTCTCTCCTCTCCAACTACGCCTCCTCGGCATCAGCTGCTAAAGCATCCTACTATCATTCCAAAATACATTCTTCTGCCTCTAATCCTAGAAAACTGTTCTCCACTTTCTCTTCACTCCTTAATCCACCTCCTCCCCCTCCTCCTTCCTCCCTGTCCGCCGATGACTTTGTCACCTACTTTGAAAAAAAGGTGGACGACATCAGCAGCACCTTTTCCCCTCCTCCTACTAACGATGCTAACACCCCTTCCAAACTCTCTCCTCGACACTCGGTCTCTGGCTTGTCATCTTCTTCCCCCCTCTCCCCCGATGAGATTCTCACACTTATCAAAGCGGGCAACCACATGCCCTCTCGATCCCATCCCCTCCCCTCTTCTCCAATCCTTTTCCGCCGACATCCTTCCTTACCTTACCACCCTAATCAACTCCTCCCTATCCACAGGATTTGTCCCAGCGGCCTTCAAAATAGCCAGAATCAAGCCTCTCCTCAAGAAACCTACCCTTGACCCATCATCAGTCCTCAATTACAGACCTGTATCCCTTTTCTCCTTCCCTTCCAAAACCCTTGAACGCGCGGCATCTAAACAACTGACTGACTATCTCCGGAAGATGGAACACTTAGACCCCCACCAATCCGACTTCAAGGCTGGGCACTCCACTGAGACTGCGCTCCTTGCTGTCACGGAAGCCCTCCACTCTGCTCAAGCTTCCTCCCTCTCCTCTGTTCTCATTCTCCTTGACCTGTCTGCTGCCTTCGACACAGTCAATCACCAGATCCTTCTCTCCTTCCTCTCAGAACTGGGCATCTCTGGCACCGCACACTCCTGGTTTTCTTCCTACCTGGCGGGCCGCTCCTACCAGGTGACCTGGAGAGAATCGCTGTCTTCTCCACGAACCCTCTCCACTGGGGTACCCCAGGGTTCTGTCCTAGGGCCCCTACTTTTCTCTCTCTACACCAAGTCTCTTGGCTCAGTAATCTCTTCACACTGGCTCTCCTACCACAGCTACGCAGACGACACTCAACTCTTCCTGTCCTTCCCCCCGTCTGATGTACACGTGGCAACCCGTATCTCTGCATGTCTCGCTGACATTTCAACATGGATGGCTGACCACCATCTCAAGCTCAATCTTAACAAGACCGAGCTCCTCTTCATCCCCGGGAAAGCCTGCCCTCTCCAAGACTTTTCTATCACAGTGGAGAACTCTACTGTAACCCCCTCCCTGACAGCCAAGAACCTTGGAGTGATCCTGGACAACCAACTATCCTGTGCGGAGAACATTGCAGCAAAGGCTCGCTCCTGCAGATTCTTCCTCTACAACATCAGAAGGATACGACCATTCCTTACCAGAGAGGCAGCGCAGCTCTTGACCCAGGCACTGGTCATCTCCCGCCTGGATTACTGCAACGTACTCCTGGCTGGGCTCCCCGCCTCCGCCATTAGACCTCTGCAGCTCATCCAGAACGCTGGTATTCAACCTCCCCAAATACTCTCATGTCACCCCTCTCCTTCGCACCCTGCACTGGCTCCCGGTAGCAGCTCGCATCAGATTCAAGACCCTGGTGCCTGCATATCAGGCAGCTAAAGGGACAGCCTCTGCCTACCTGAAGGAAATGGTAACCCCCCAAACTCCAGCCCGCTCTCTCCGCTCCTCCACCTCGGCTGGCCGACTGGCCCCACCACCTCTGCACAGCAGTCGTGCTGCCCGATCACGTCTCTTCACAACACTGGCTCCGCGCTGGTGGAATGAGCTCCCCACGGCTGTCAGAACGGCAGAGTCACTACCCATCTTCCGTCGTAGACTGAAAACCCATCTCTTCAGGTTACACCTTAACTGCTCCTCCTGAGACATCTTCTGCCCCTCAGCACTACGTCTCCTAAAGACGCCCGCTTTCCCCTCTACTGACGTCATCAGTAGTGGACAGAGCGCGGACCCACAGGCAGTTCATATAATCGCCGGGGACTTCAATCATGCTGACCTGAAGGTAGTACTACCGAAGTTCTATCAGCATGTTAAATGTGCAACAAGAGGAGAAAAAACACTGGAAGGTATACACCAACATCAAGCTTGCTTACAAGGCTAGACCGCTAGCTCATCTAGGCATGTCTGACCATGTGTCAATCCTCCTGATCCCAGCCTACACTCCCATGAGGAAAAGTGCTCCCATCACCACTAAGACTGTCAGAACCTGGCCAGCAGGGTCCGCTCCACTGCAGATCTGCCTGAATGACACCTCATGGCAGGAATATGAGCATGAGGACCTGGAACAGTTCACGTCGTCGGTTCTGAACCACATAGTGAACTGCACCAACTCAGCCACCGTGGACAAACGGGTCCGGGTCTAACCCAACACGAAGCCATGGATGACTGGGAAGGTCCAAAAACTGCTCAAGGAGAAGGACAACGCCTTCTCAGAGCAGGACACACTGCTGTACAGCACCACCAGGGCTAACCTAAAGCGCGGCATCCGGGAGGCCAATGCAGACCACAGAGAGAAGATTGAGGAATGCTTCCTGAGCAACGACTCCAGGCGGGTGTGGCAGGGGGTTCAGCACGACAAACTTCAGAGCCAACAGGCTCACAGCCGCGGAGGACGACCCCCTGCTGGCGGAAAAGCTGAACTCCTTCTACGCCCGGTTCGACGAGGGGCGAACGGAGGTAACCACAACACAAACACCACTCTCTCCAGCTCTCAGCAGCCTCACCCTCACAGAGCATGAAGTGAGACGCGTGCTGAAGGCGGTGGACCCCAGGAAAGCCTCAGGGCCGGATGGCGTACTGGGACGGGTGCTGAGGGACTGCGTCGACCAGCTGGCCGGGGTTTTCACCAACATCTTCAACCAGTCCCTGTCCCAGGCCACCATCCCACCCTGCCTGAAAACCTCAACTATCATCCCAGTCCCGAAGAAAAGCACAGTGAGCTTTTTTGAGTAGTGAAACTACTAGACCTGGGACTATCACACTCTATATGTGCATGGATCAAAGACTTCCTGTCTGACCGCCCCCAGAGGGTGCGGGTGGGCTCCCACACCTCCACAGCCCTCAGACTCAGCACTGGGTCCCCCCAGGGCTGCGTGCTAAGCCCCATCCTCTACAACCTCTACACCTACGACTTCACCCCCGTCCACCCCAGCAACTCCATCGTAAAGTTTGCAGACGACACCACCGTGGTGGGCTGCATTTCGGGGGGGGGACGAGGCGGCGTACAGGGATGAGGTGGAGCAGCTGGGCAAGCTGTGCAAGGTTAACAACCTGCTGCTGAACCAGTCAAAGACCCAGGAAATCATCGTGGACTTCAGGAGGAAAAAATCTGAGGTCCAGCCCCTGCTCGTCGATGGAGGGAGCGTGGAGAGAGTCTCAACCCTCCGATTCCTGGGGGTGCACATACAGGATGACCTGTCCTGGAAGATCAACACAGCAGCCATCATCAAGAAGGCACAACAGCGGCTCTACTTCCTGAGAGTCCTCAGGAAAGACCACATCGGACAGGAGATGCTTGTGACCTTCTACCGCTGCGCAGTGGAGAGCATCCTCACCTACTGCATCTGCGTGTGGTTCTCCAGCTGCACAGCCGCAGAGAGGAATGCGCTACAGAGAGTCGTGAGATCGGCCCAGAAGATCACCGGCGCCCCCCTCCCCTCTCTGGAAGAGCTGTACAACACACGCTGCCTCAGGAAGGCCTCCAAGATCTCCAGAGACCCATCCCACCCTGGGTACGAACACTTTGCTCGGCTGCCCTCGGACAGGCGGTTCAGGACCATGTTCGCAAGGACAAACAGACTGAAGCTCAGCTTCTACCCCAGGGCCATTCAGGCCCTGAACACAGCAAAGACCTAGGTTCTAGGCCCTGGACAATCTAGACAATTTGATGGCAGCTACTAGATTGAAATCAAGTGCAACACTGAAACACAACTGTGAACATTTCAAACCTGCAAACTGCGACACTTTAAATGAATGTGCAATAACACTATGTGCAATATGACAACCCTCGGGTACATAAGGTTCAGAGATAGGAAATGTTAGAATAGGTATAGCATATATAGCATAGAGTACAGCACAGTGTTTTATTTGTATAGCATAGTATAGTGGATAGTGTACATAGCCTTTATTTATGTAAACCAGCTCTTTTCCCTTCTTGTTTTTAGTTTTTTTTTTCCTAGCACCAAGGGAGCCCCCACGACAAATGTCGTTGTTTGGTACCTGTACTATATCAATGACAATAAAGACCATTCATTCATTCATTCATACTGTGTCCCTAAGAACTTCTATTGCCCCCCTTGTACTGTTTCTCTGTTCCTCCAGTATTAAAAAAAACAAAAAACAAAAAAACATAGAAGACCCCAAAAAACATTGATAGAAGGTTTCTCCTTCTATCAATGGCCCCGGGCCTGAGCTAGATTACACTTCCTGCCACGAATGGTGGACTGATGATTCACATGCTTAGCATTCAAATGTATTGATTGTAAGTCGCTTTGGAATAAGGCGTCTGCTAAATGCCAAAAATGTAAATGTAAATGTAAATGCATAAAAACAAATATAAAGTGCATAACAAATACAACTCACCATTACACTCAGTGCGAGCCCTGAGCTTGTATCTCTGCAACGAGCCGGTCCCATCTAGGGATGATGGGAGCCAATGACACCTGAAGTGTGTTTCTTATGTCCAGTCTAGGCCTACTCCGTAATTGTTTTGTTTTGGTCGCTGATAGGTTTTCATTGCTTTTTGACGATCTATGGATATTCTGCCTTGATTTTAATCCAGCACACCGGCAGAATTGTTGTCTGAAACATACTTTTAAGGCCACCGTCATTTGCAATCTCCAGCACTCCACATCTTCTTCTTGCACGGACAGGCTCGATTCACCTGGTTTGTTCTTTCGCAGTTCGCAGGTAATTTTTGAGATAACGTATCACGTGACTGAGACGAGCGTCTTGACATTATGTCAGGAGGTACAGAAGGATGTATCCGGTCATTTTTCAAAATAAAACATATTTTCATTCTTTCTGTGCGGCCCGGTACCAAATGACCCACGGATCGGTACCGGTCCACGGCCTGGTGGTTGGGGACCGCTGCCCTAGAACAACCCTGGCCAGTAACAACATATCTGTATGTCGGGTAGGACATTAGGGACCAAAGTAGTATTTGTGAATGAAATATTTATGTCTGATGGCTCGCGATTAAATATAGTAATTAAAAACCACATTTTAGAAAGCTTGAACGTTACATATTGCACCTTTAATGTTTTTTTTGTTATAAAGGAATGGATCATATTAACTGTAAGGTGTGTAGATAAAAGTGTGTGAGAATAGAGAGGTAGAGTGAGTTCCAGCCAGAGAAACCACGTACTGTTACCTCCATTTGTGTTTGGACAATTGTCCTAATATGTAATTACCAATCATTAAGAAAGAAAAGCACTTTATTTGGACACATGAACATATCTTTTTAAAAAGTATATATGTTAGTAGCCTAAATGTCAGTACAATGTTAATCCTATCCATTGCAGGCAGTAACTGTATCAAGCCTATGACTCAATATACAGTATATTACAAACATAAATAAATAATAATATTTGTATGTGAGCAGGGAAGATGTTTCTGCACACTTTTGAATCATGAATAATAATGAGTGAGAAAGATATTGAAGTTCTCATCAGACGAAACACAAATAAGGGAGGTTAGTCTCTTTTGGTCTAGTCTCCGTAACTTTATTCATTATTAATATATGGATATATTCATGATTAATATATGATTGTTCATAACCCTGGCACCATGTGTCTTCAGAGCTTTCACCATTCTCTCACCGTTTGGAAATACATGACCCAATTATGCATCTAAAGAGTTTACAGTGCTCACAAGTTTGATGCAGTTATAAGTTGATATGACAAAAATACTTAGGACTTCCTCAAATGAGGGTTACTACAGTAATGTAGTACTACTGTAGGCTACTTATACTTTTCAGGCAATGGAGGAGGCGTGTGACGACATCCACACAGACACATGCCAGAGGTGGACCTGCCATGCCAGAGGTGGACCTGCCAGAGGTGGACCTGCCATGCACTCCCCCCCCTCCCCCTTCCCCCCTGCTGCTTGGTCAGGGGGAACATCGCAGGTAATGTAGATGAGGTCCTCTGGCCTGATCAGGATTTCCAGTCAGTTCAGTCAGCGGAACATTTTATTGTATTACAGTAACAAATAAATGTTTGCTTTGTTACCTTTTTGTATCCAGAAAGACAGTCAACATTTTCTTACAGTAGGCTACTGTTTTTCATTTGACTTATCAGTGCAGTTACAGTGAGTTTTGCCAAAATAGGTAACATTTGTGTATTCTCCGAATTCTATTCTGATACAATGATTGCGTCAAAGCAATATTTATAAGATATATTTACAGTTTTGTATTATAATATGGCAAAAGTCTTTATACTGTACGCTACCGGTCAAAAGTTTTAAAACACCTACATTTTTCCAGTTTTTATTGAAATTTAGCTAAAATGCAAAAATGTCATCAACAACTCAGTTGAATTGAGTCCATCTTAATGCAAGGATAATAGTTTATGGAATTTGGGAATTATATCTTTGTTTTTTGGGGTCTCAGATTTGCATAGGAATCAATCCTGTCAACTCAACGTTTAAAGGTGTTTTGGGCTACGGGGACCTCTATATATTGCATGAAAGAAAAGCCATATGTCATCTTGATTTCAAGATACTTCAATAAGATTTTTATTACAAGATTGAGACATTTCAGTTGCAAGACAGCATACATACGCAAAAAAAGAAAGAAAGTACATAAACAGCGATCAAGATCTAGAATACAGTAGTTCAACATTAATTTCAACTCAGGAGAGTGTGGGTGTCAGCCGAGGCTGGTGGAGGTAGACAGGCTCATTGTAATGCATGGAACTAAATGAGGAGTGGTATCAAACTGGTGTTCCATTCAATGCATTACAATGAGCCCATCCTTTGATTTCTACCTCCACCAGCCTTCACTAGTGGGTGTGCAACCACTGACAACACAACTCAACTCTGTAGGGAAAGGTAGGTGGAGGTGATGTGCATGGAGCACTTCAGAATAATGATACCACATGTGTTCATGGTAAAAGGGAGATTTATATCAACACATATTTTAAAGGATCAACTGACATGTATGATTGAGCGATTATTTATAATTTTATGAGCAAATCAACCTGTTTCATATCTAATGTATACTACAGTAGATATACCTTTCAAATAAATCCCTCAGATAATATTATATTAGTCTCCTTTTTTCATAGATGCCAGGCAAAACAAAACATTTTCTCCATCTGAAAAAGATACTTGCTTTTCCATGTCTACACTGTGAAGAAAGACATCTCTCGTTAGCAGTTTCGGCACATCCGGAGTTGCCCTCTGCTCTTCTCTATCTCGAGAGGTTTGCTCTGCTGAAATGGGACGGTGATTCTTCAGGAATACATCAGGGTACTCTTGGGCTCATCTTCAGGTTTCGTGACAGATGGAAAATGATACCGTGGGAGTGTAATCCTTAGTAGCTCCATTTCAAATGTTCAGAGAATCTGCTACGATCGGAGACACTGATAGTTGTTTTGGATATTATGTTTTTCACAAGTGACTAGGAGAAGACATGGGCCAAATCTGATGTATGTCCTTGACTCCGTCTCAAAACGCACTGGAGTAGTTGAAACCTCTATAAAACTACGGAATTAGATCAATTAAACATGTTCCTCATTCAAAACTAGTGGGTGATATTTTGGGATGTTTTTAATCTCACAGAACAGGAAATAATGTCTATGCAATACCATAAAGGTTGGCTGTGCATTTTATCAGCGTAACCTATTCATTTCTAAATCAGAGATAGTGACCATTTCACCTTGAGTTCATGTTTACATTCTGTCTTATTTTAACAGGTGTGGAGATCAGTCTTTTATAAGAGTACCGCTTAGTAAGTAGGAAGTTCTAAAGCTAGATACATTACTGAATGATCTGAGTGTGTGGAATACTGGTATTCAAATTCTTAGGTTCTATCCAGAAGCAAAACTTTATTCAGCCGTCCTTGTGACACTAATGAAGCACTAACTACAGACAAGACACATCCATCATGTGGTGGCAAAAAAATGTCCCCCATGAACATGTTTAAAGCTACGTCATGAGTTTGACATCAGCAATACAGTCTACATTTGGCAGACCTGGGTCAGAATAGTATAGAGAGAAAAAAAAGCACCTGGACTGCAAGATAGGCAAAGTGTGCACTTTTGGGGATTACATGACTTTCAACACTATTTTAACCCAGGTCTGACATCAACACAATACACTGGTATCAGTGCATTCAAAGAATGTTGAGTTGATGGCATAGAATAAAAATAGAACCCGGTTTGATCTCTTACTCCTCTGCATTAGACACGTCAGCCATTTTGAAAACCCATTTATTAATCGAGCAACGTTCACATTATTCTTTTCTCAACTTGCTCCTCAGGCTATGATTCAAGGCAGGAGACACGACTCCCATACCCCAACACTCACTGCACAATGGAGAGAAGGACAATCATGAAACAGAAAGGAGGGGGTAAAACAAAACAACTGATAACAAAAGGTTCAGATGGAGACTTTACAGAATTTCATTTAATCCAAAGAACTATGTGGGGGAGGGGGGAGCTCATACAAACACCGCACATACAGATTTACATTGCGTGTATACTGATGCATACAGCCATGTCTGGTGAGTACACCTCAGGGGCAAGCAGACAGGAGAGGGTGGTACTCTTCACAACACCCAGGGCTCTGAGTCCAGGAGGAGAAAGCAAGTTGATGGGACGAGAAGTTGCATGGATTTGAGTCTGTGGAACAGCTTTTCCAGAAGGTGATGTGTCAGCTGTCTGGGTTTAATTGTCGCCGCCCTAGTGGCGGTCCCAGGTTGTGGCAAGACGGCTGCTGCGCTGCCCCGTGGCTGCCTGTCCCTTGCTTGAGTTTTTGTAAAACATTTTTTTTCGGATACAATAAAATCAAAAGCATGAAAATAAAATGAAAGTATATATAAATCTTTCAGGTCCATTTCTTAAATTTGTGTTGGATTGGTTTTCCTCTCATTCCTCTTCACTCTCATTCTCAGGTTCCATGTCTGAATCGCCTTTTCCTTTGGATTCCGTTCTCTCTTCTTCATCCACCTCCTCCTTGCTCTCCTCCTTGCTCTCCTCCATCCTCTCCTCCATGACCTCGTCTTCCTCCCAGTTCTGCAGAGAACAGCAAGTTCATTAAAGACATGTTAAAATGTGTCAGTCACACCAGTTACTGATTTATAGACTTGGATGTCATGTTTATATATTATTATATCATTGGCCATGTCTAAAGGTACGGGCGCAAATCCCAATTCTCATTAGTCGGTAATGGAGACAGGTAGAATAAGCGAGAAGCAAGTCACTACCAGACAACTGGTGGAGAATTCTGGGAAAAGGATCCATACCTGTAGCCACTATGTATATACACACACAAACAGCCCTTCAATCACCATGACTTACATCAGAGTCCTCATCTGGCAGACCTTCATCCCCAGAAGCCTCGTCTTCATCAGAGGACTCTGTAAAGGGAGCCGAAAACAAATACGCAGTCAGAGCCACAGTCTGAGCCATTAGACATTTTTTATTACATCAGTTCCACAGCAAATTCCCCAGACAGGAAGACGTGAGGAGGAGATTAAACTGTGCTACAAAGGCCCGGTGTGGAAGTGCACCCTCATTTGTATTTGAATGCCATTGGGAGAGAAATGTGAATATTTGCATATGAATTCCAGTGGAGTTATGTGGTTCTGGGGCCACACGAGCACCACTCTCGTTGCGACAAGGGTTTTGAGACCGGGGTATCGATACTAATTACTCATCTGCTGAAGGCAGATCAGCTAGAGCAAATACAAATACACAACACATGGCCATAGGACCCTGGATGGATGAAGAGTAGGATATGGACTGCTGGTCAGAGAACATAATGTAAATGCAGAACCAACACATTATACAACCACCTTTACATCCCTGGGCCTGACACCAACACGGGTAGCACACAAGCATTTAGCACTTTTATTCAAAGCAACTTACAGGGACCGTCTCCCTGGAGTAATTTACGGCTAAGTGCACACTTGTGATGGTTTTCCCAGGTGGGATTTGAACTCATGACCTACTGATCACCAGTCCCATCTGATCACCAGTCCATCTCACTAACCACTAGGCCACCACTATTAACGCGTGTTAGAGCTCTTTCCAGTTGAGTCCCATGAGTACTCAAGCACCCAAATCACTCACTTACTGACTATATAGTTGTCAGAAGGAGAACACTATATAGAACTCGGTTTACACAAACAAAGTAATCAATTATTATTTTTTTAGACCACTTTTTCATGTTTTCTTACCACAATTTCATGTTAACAAACTATAGTATTGGCAAGTCGGTTAGGACATTTACTTTGTGAATGAATTTTTCCAACAATTGTGTACAGACAGATTATTTCACTTATAATTCACTATATCACAATTCCAGTTGACTGTGCCTTTTAACAGCTTGGATTTTTTTTGAAAATGACATCATGGCTTTAGAAGCTTTTGGGCTAATCGACATCTTTTGAGTCAATTGGAACTGTACGTGTGGATGTATTTTAAGGTCTACCTTCAAACACAGTGACTAGTTGCTTGACATCATAGGAAAATCTGAAGAAATCAGCCAAGACCTCAGAAAAAAGATTGTGGACCTCCACAAGTCTGGGGACAAAGATCTTACTTTTTGGAGAAATGTCCTCTGGTCTGATGAAACAAAAAATGTAACTGCCATAATGACCATTGTTATGTTTAGAGGAAAAAGGGGGAGGCTTGCAAGCCGTAAAAACATCATTCCAACCGTGAAGCACAGGAGCAGCAGCATCATGTTGTTGGGGTGCTTTGCTGCAGGGGGACTAGTGCTACATAAGATGGCATCATGAGGAAAGAAAATTGTGGATATATTGAAGTAACATCTCAAGATATCAGCCAGGAAGTTAAAGTTAAAGGCAAAATGGCAGGACAACAAAGTCACGGTATTGGAGTGGCCATCACAAAGACCTGACGTCAATCCTATAGAAAATGTGTGGGCAGAACTGAAAAAGCTTGTGCGAGCAAGGAGGCCTACAAACCTGGTAGGCAATGCTACCAAATATATTAACTACGTGTATGTAAACACTGGGAATGTGATGAAAGAAATAAATTGGTTTAAATCTAATCTTCCGAATTCAACTGTATGTAGACCTGCATCCTTCACAACCACAAACTGTTGGTGTTAAGAATGTGGAGCCTCCCTTCTTCCCAGACCCCTCTGGCCCGGTGCGTCCTGTTTTATGGTGTTCCCGACGTCTCTCCGACAGGACCTTTAACAGCCACATATTCAATAAGCTCGACGGACGCTTTTTATGAACTCTTTATGAAGTCACGCTCCTAAACCATGGGCTGGGGTATTGGACGGCGCTGTAGAACCTAATTATTTCATGAAAGCCAATTTTCTATGCGGCTCAATAAAGCATTGTATACAGTGCTCTAATGAGAGCGAACAGTGCAGAGCCTTGTTGTTCAATCAAAAGGGGCTTTGGGACGAATTGAATGCTTCCTGTTTCCGTTGCATGGCAACAGGAGACTCGTTTGCGTGCGGTGCATGATGCATCGTGAGGCACGTCTTGACTCGGCGGAATGCAAATGTGTCTATGCAAATCCAAACTACCTGAATATTCAGATTTTTTAAACTGAGGGGCAACAACAGGTTGGCACTTTCACCAATTAACCTTGTGTTCCATCAACAGGGCTGTAGGGCTCATCATCCATCACAACTACTGGATGCAACACGTGTCCATCATGTTAGACATACTTGTTACAACTCCAATAGATTAAGGGGTTGCATTCCAAAAAGGTGTTATGTTCATTTCACTTGGCAATGATGTTAAGGAACTGGACCACTGAAAACCAGTCTTCCACCTTTCACATATCACAGCTACCCATCTGACCTGCCTGTTGTTAACCGGCACCTTAACAGACAATTTGCACTGACAGTGTGTACATCAACCACACATACGCACTTGCTCTATCCCTCTCCTACACACAGACATTGACTTACACCCTTAGTACTTACACCTTACTTTATTGTGTACTGTGTGTAACTGATTGCAAAGTAAGCATTACATTATACAGTTTACAACCACTGCATATGTGTATTGGCGTAGCCTCTGCATATGATCAATAAACTGACTGCTGCTGCCATTCATATCAGTGACGATGAAGCAAAGAAGAGGAGGTGCACTTAAGTGAATTGTACAGATTGCACCCAGAGTGGTATAGACGAAGAGGAAAAGTTGAGTAAGGAAGTAGAAAGAATGAAGTCTCTGCCCTTACCCTCCTCATACACCAGCTTGGCTGTGTGGTCCACATCTGTTACTTTGTTGCCGGTGTCACATGTCGCCACCTGGTGGAGATACAGAAGAAAGGCACTTCAACAACTGTCCCACATACATAGACACACAGACACAGACACAGACACACACACACACGGGGACTGCTGAATCAACATATTCATTTGTGCATTGGTGACAGTGACATTAGGCATTGTGCTGCAGATCGTCGGGTGAATCTGAACAGTCCACACCAATGATCTCTCCTTCTCCACTTCACCTCCTCGGCAATGATGTGAGAGCAGGGGGGTAATTCCATCAATGTCACTAAAGGAAGATTCTGGCGTATTTTTTATTGGATTTCACAAGACTTATCAAAAAATAAGCCTGGATTGTCCTTTGACGTCGACGGAATACCCCCAGGACAGGTGAAAACAATCACCTAGCTGACATCCACCATATTGCTTTGACCTTTGTTTTCAGATCATTGCAGATGAAGAGGAAACAAGGGGAGGGCACCACTTTGACCACCAAGACTATTGAGATTCACTCCCGTGTGACGATCCGCCTGGCAGACATTATAGGAATAAAATCAAATAAAAAAGGTCAACATGTACTGTGGTCTCCACATGGTAAGACGTACCTGCGTCATGAGCAAATACAGCTTGCCATGCAGCTTGGTCAGCTTGTGGAACATCTTCACTCTGCTTTCGATTATATGGTACAGGACTCCCAACTGGGATACCAGATCTGGCAACTGTTAAAAGTATAAAAACAAACACAGATCAGAATTCAGATAGACATTTAAAATCCATAATAAAACTCGTACTTAATGTCAGTTGTAATATCAGCATTTTGGACTACAGAAAAAAAAAAACGTAAAAAAACGTTTTAGGAAAGTTGTATTGGAGAGATATCCTGGTGGACCACCTTTCTGATCTGGTAAACTCAACATCTAGAAAGACTACATGAGCAAAATCATAAGTTGCAGTGGAATTTGGGGTAGACATCACAATTGGCAGCTGGCACATTCTCCCAGACTAAAAATCGATTTTCACCAGAGAAAACCTGGGGTTGGCCAGACACATGGAGGTAAAACAAACCAACACAAGGCCAGTGATCTCCAGGACTCACCGAGGACAGGTAGGAGGTGTGGTGCATGAGAACAGCCTTCAGCCAGCGCACCATCAGGATGGCCCTGAGAAGAACAGAGAAGGGGGTTGGGGTGGGTGAGTGGCATGCAGCTCCATTCACTTTGAGAGCTATGGAAGAACAGTTTTATTTATTTTTTCCTTTCTGTGGTTTTTCAGTTCCATTATTAGGAGAACACTGGTAATTTGACACGGTTATCGTGGGAGAAACACAGCTGTTTCTATGCACAATTAGCTCATAATGAAAACACATAAAATCATCAGAAGTCATCCAGAACTAAATACTGAGGTGTTCACTTACGAGTATGGATGGCCTTGCAGTCTCTTGGTGAGCTAGGAAAGCAGAGATAAAAGGTTAGCATTAGGGGGGTAACGGATCACATAACTCACGGATCGAATGGCGACGCGTTTTCTGAGTCACGGATCCGATAATTTTTCAGAACAACACATTTTTTTACAAATATAAAACCTGCTTTTTCCTTGAATTCTGTAAAAACACCACTTTTATTGTGTGAAACGAAAAAAACAACATTCAAGATGTCAAAACAGGTCAAATATATATATGGCAAGACGGTACATGTGGGAAAACTAGGGTTAGGGTTAGGTGCTAGGGTTAAGGTTAGGGTTAGACATGCCAGCATGTACCAAGTCGACGTAGCACCTAACCCTAACCCTAGTTTTCCCACATGTACCGTATTCCCACATGTACCGTAACATATATATATAACATATTCTACACTCAAACATTACACCTTATACTGAAATACACATTCAACTTAAATTATAGTGCAATAGGAGAGAGGGAGGAGGCGCCTGGTTGCAGCAGTGAATCACTGGGCCCTTTAAAGCAGACGAATGAACATGTTTTATGCCACTTAACTAAATAATAAAGCGAAACCTTCCTTTAAACATGGTATGGAAAAAAAATGCTTACATTATCATAAGTTGTCTAGTTTTTCGTGCCTCCCGTAAACACACCAGGGTGCTGTCGCGTCAAATGTGTGGCCATGCTCGACGTATTGCCTCCCTCATACGACTCTCTCGTTGCACAACGCCTACACGGTAACTTTTTTATCGACCACCCTTCTTCCATCATTGTTATAATTGACAGAAGCCAAAGCGCTCCCATACATGGGATTTAAATGACGAGGGAGGCCTTTTGAGTTCTTCTCCACCGCCAACGTTACTAGCACTCGCCATGATACACTTGTTGCTGTGGATTCCCAGCTTCATGTGTAGTGAGTTAACAGATGATTATTTTTGCATTATCAACCTATCATTGCACTTTAGAGTAAAACAACTGTCGCGTCTATCATTTCATGGCAACTCTACATTGTGATTTACAAGAGATATTAACTAATATTATGACTTGGTTAAATTTTGCAATTGATCCGCGGTACACATGCCTGCCGAACCGTGGGGGCGATCCGTTATACCCCTAGTTAGGATAGAATTACAGTGTGAGATAGAACCAGGCCATGTTGTCTATTTCTCTGTTTCATCACTTCACCTGGGCCCCTGACCCTTCAGTGCCAACGGACGAGTGAACACAATATGAGAGGCTCCACAGCCCATCAATCAAAGGTCTAGGTGGAGCCCTCACCATACTGCTTTCACTTATCTACTTTTTCTTTCAAATATCTACAACAAAAGAGGTGCTATAGGGTTAGGGTTAAAAACTAGAAAAAATGTAACTGATCTTGAGCAGCACAAATGATCAAGTTTATTACTAGGGCACTGAAAGCTGACAATTCAAGTCCCTCTTAACCCGTTTCCACCAACGCGAACCTAGTTCTAGTTCTGGGTTGGCGTTAGTGCCGGTTCGCAGTTGGTTCAACTTGCGAATCTTCCAAGAACCGGTTTGCTTTCCCATGGGCTAGAGAGTCACGTTATTACATCACTGTATAGGTCTCCGCTTTCCCAGCAATGCACCAACTTCAAGCACAACAAAGGTGGACTTCGTCGCATCTTTAGAAGTGTTGCTCCTGGTTTTGCGAGCCTACATCGGCATCCAAACATGACTGGTTCAATGTATTTGCGCTGCTCGTCGCGATTGCTATGGATAGCGATTACATTCAAGTAGAAAGGCAATTAACTAACCTGTTTTAAGATGTTAATGTTAATAATAATAATCCCGCCCGAGCCCATGATGTAACCTGTTCTTTGTTCTAGACCAGCTACGTGTTGGTGCCACTCTGGAACCAGTTTTGCTGGCCGAGAGACGGTTCTTTTGCTGTTGAAACGCGAAATTAGGCTCCGAACCGGCCCTCAAAGTGCCTTGGTGGAGAAGGGGTGAGGATGTCCGCATCTAGGGATGTCCCGATCCCACTTTTTCACTACCGATACCGATACCGATACCTGGGCTTCGGGTATCGGCGATACCGATCCGATATTTGTATAAATTTTTTGACCCCTGAATAATAACAAATACCTCCCCAGTATATAGTCCACACCAACAACAGTTAAATTAAAGACTGCCAGCCTTTATTAAAGCAACAAATGCGACGTGTTGTGGATTGGAACTACGGATCATAAGCTTTCAAATGATGTGTCATACATTGAAATCCGAAAAAATATTAAGTTAGAGTCATTTGAATGTTGTTAGACGTCAGGCACATATAGGGTTAACCTCTTTGTAATGAAACCGGAAGCACACAGCGCAGCGCTATGCGCATTTTAAGCGCATATAGGACTCGCGTGAAGCGCTATGCGCATATAGGACTCGCGTGAAGCATTTCTGCGACACGTGTTTCTGTTCACTGTTTTTATTTCCTCATCGCTTATACACATAAGTTTGACTGCGGATGACAGTAGGATCGGAGCCTTTTTTTTTCTTCTGGTGCGATCCCCGATCCAGCATTCAGGACCAATATCGGGTCGATATCCGATATCAGTATCGGATCGGGACATCCCTATCCGCATCACTCCAAAACCAGCAAGTTTTGCGTTAGTACACAAACACGGGTACAGGCACTCACCTCCTCCACCAATGGCAAGACAGCAGGTAAGGGTAACCGGGCAACCGTTTTCTTTATCAAGAGATCCTTCCGGGTCTGGAATACTTTCTGTACAGCAGAGAGGAGACATGCAGTCAGTAATCACAGATGGTAGGGACAATCGGATGTGACTCCAGAGAGGAAGTGTATGTTGAAAAACCCAATGAGCAAACAAAGGCAGAAATAAGGGTCCTCATAACGATCAAGCGACGATATGTTGAAAATAAAGAGGCAAACTTACGTTGAGGATGCTGGAATCCTTGCTCTCCAGGCCCTGCACAAGCAGCACTGCATAATTGTCTGTCTGTAAATTGGGAGCCTCCTTTGCGCCTCCCTTCCCACCGATAACATTAGACAGGTCGATTTCTCCCAGTCGCTCCTCTATGGACATCTAGAGGGGAGAGGGTTTATGGTAATGGTGGGGTCACCAACAGGGTGTAAACTGAGAGGGGGATGAGAGGTCACAGCTAATGCCAACTCATTAATAGAGGTGGGCTGGATCCAAATATTGTCCAGCAGAACTCATCGGTTGTCCATTTGCATTGCATTTTTCTGGGCAAATGTAAATACCTCTTTGGTGTCTATGCCTTTTTTCCTCTTCTCTGATCCCAAGGGAGCTGCTTGGAGTGGTGCCTGGTGACCTGGAAGTCCTGGGACAAGCACTTTGCTCTTAGCATTGACCACAGGGGTTTTCACCTGAAAGAGAAGATACCGTCATTCATGTTAGCTGACTGTTTTAAGGTTGTCCTACCACAGACAAGAGACCATAAGTAATAGTGTAAACATATGGAAGAGACTACAAGGGAGAACATTGACTCTAATATCGCTTTTTAAGCCACTCGCATTCAATTTGTGAATTATCTGAATATATAACACATCATTTGGACAGTGATATTCAAAGTCAGACTGGGTATAGCCAGAGATTTCCCCAACCAAGTGGGCCTGAAAGAATGTAGCAGCCTTAGAACGCAGTCTCTCGCCCAATTAGAGCAATGTAGAAGGCCAAGACAGCATTAACTAGGCGTTACCTTGGAGACTGTGGTTTCCATGGAAAGGGCCAGGGTGGTCTTGACATCACGGGTCAGGCAGATGTGTCTCTCTGCTGTGTTGATCTCCTACGGCGGAGAAGGGGACGCAATAATGATCAAGTGTTCATGTTAAAACAAAACCTGTTTAGATCTCCCTACCTTTTTTGATTACCAATGTTATCATAAAAAATCATGCAATTTCCCAATTTTGTGAAGAGTATCCTTCACTTTAAGAGTACAAATGTATTTGAATGATTCAATTTGCAATCTCAATTGATTAATCTTTGGCCTCAAACTTTGGCGTCGGTGACAGCCCATGTCCCTGTCCCTTCCCCTGATGGTCCTCTGCACTCACCACTTTCTCCATAACAGGCTGCAGATGGTTCCCATAGGCCAGCAGCAGACTGCTGGTGTCTGTACTGAGGGCCGCTGCCAAAAGGGGAACAGGTACTGGCGTGTCCTCCACCCCAGACATCTGTACCGTACAGGAGGGTGACAGAGGCTTCTTACAAGGCCTGGAAGAAAAGAGAATTGGATAACTAATTATTGGATAATTAAATAACTCTGAAAACAGGTGTTACAGTTGTAGGTATCAGGTTACAATGTTTACTGACACTAAAGGTTAGCTTAAGGGAAAGCAGACTCACTGTAGAAGTTCAGATTAGGTGACTAGACTAGGTGATACAATCCCTCATTTTGAATATATATTACAACTATGATGGAGTAAATACAAACGTACATCAAAATGATGTTGTTGTTTTTACTATCATGCCAACATGAAGTGTACTAGCTCAGATATCTACTAATCATATTCACTCAAAGTCAACTGAAAAGGCCCAAGAACAGATAGCTGCTAGCTGCCATTGTCATGTGAAAACAAAGCAGGCTGACTCTAAAGATCACTGTTAGGGCTTTCACACCGGCAAAGAACCGTGCCGGTTCGCGTTCGGAAACCTCAGAACGTTGGCGCTGTCTGGCGAACGAGCCCGCGTTCATACACAGGGCTCGTTCGCCAGACAGCGCCAACGCACGAACCGGCACGGTTCTTTGCCGGTGTGAAAGCCCTATGTGTGAAAAATAATTGTCTTTACTCTAATTACACTGCCCAAGTAACTACCACTTAAGTACACGATTTGTACTTAAATGGTGTCAGTAAGTGATTAACACCAAATGTGCAAAAAGACACCTGAAATCAATAAGGTTGTGCATTACTGGCATAGTGAGATTTCGAATACATTTAAAGAGGAACTCACCCATTCAGAAAGTGCTCAAAGAGATGCAGCTGCCCATCCTTACACACCACTGCCAGCCTGAGCCCCTAGAAGAAAACAGTACAACATTAGTATAGAAGTCCCCATTACTGTGTTTGCCTAGCATACAAGATGCCATCAATTGATACTATAGTCAAGCAACCTCAATCTTAAGTATGGCTATTGGGACACATATGACCAGTGTCACCAGAGACCAGCTCCAAACCAATCACCACATCCTTGTTTTAGCTATTTAGAGACTGAATTTAAACTTTAGGCAGGCAATTCATCTGCTCAAATGAATACTCTGTATGCACTTGTCTTTACTAGTTGTGCGTCTGATGTAATGCCCTGACAAAATGACATGTAAGCAATGGCCGTAGCAAGGGACTGCATCCAAAATAAATTCCAACATTGACAGCCCATTACCTCCTCCTTGCTGTTGGATGTGAAGAGGTCAATGTGCTTGGGCTCATCTGTCAGTGTGAAGGACACCACTGAGTTCTTGTCCTTGCCATCTTCCCTGACTTGCCTGTGAGGAAGATGGACAGCAATGAGAAGTAGTGAATGAGCCACATCTCAGCAACTTGGTACTTTGCTGTGCCATGGTAAGAGTGGACCACAAATCTATTGAGGAACGAAGAAAACTTTTGAAAATAAATGTGCCTCATAACCAAAGAATGAATGACAATGAGAGAAAGCTTGTCAAATACACAACTGCTCAGAAACATGCTACATCATGTTGGATGAATCATTCAAATGTCTCGTAGGGTAATGTCAGCAGGGCACAATGAACAGGTTTGACTGTCCTCTGGACCTGACCAGGGCTCAGCGTATGTTTTGCCTCGCCAGGTCACACAGCAAGGGAAGACTTCGCCGAAACCTTGAGAGTTCCATAACTCACCAAACACTGAGGAGCCTGTCGTGAGCCGCCCCAGACAGGAAGTAGAGGCCGTTGCTGTCAGGGGGCCGTGAGGTGGCGAAGCGCAGGATCGTCACGGCAGTGGAGTGACCTGTGAATTTCTGAAGAGAACGAGAACACATTTAATCAGGTGTATGTTTCAGGAAGGACATCTGTATGCAAAGATAAAGCATTTAATAAGTATTTGGGCAGGCCTAAATGCATCCAAGTCATTTCTTTGATACAGGAATTCTGTCTCACCCGGTACACCTTCTTGGTCTCTAGGTCCCACATCTTAATGACCTGTCCTGCTGAGAGCAGCAGCTTCCCATCCGGACTCACACACAGACTGGTCACAGACGCACGGTCTGCCTTCCACTTACTGTGGATGGACACACACACAGACACACACAATTCAGCATGGCAGTCCATAAGACAGGGTTCGACATTAACGCTTGCTCGGAGCAAGTAAAACATTAGCAGCGACGTCGGGCTCGTGCAAACATACCTGGCGAATGTTTTTCTTGCCCCGGGCAAGCGGGCAAGCGTTACTGTCAAACCCTGTAAGAGCAAGCCTAGTCTCATCTGCAAAGAGGCACTACAATACCCAGAGACCCATTTCAGATGGACATCAACTTGATTTGGTACATCAAATCCCAACTGGATTGAAACAGCAGTCAGCCCTCGAATGACCTGTCAGATGCGTAACCGTCAGGACATTGACTAAGAAGCAGTGACTTCTGGAAAATTGAGAATCCCAGAGCCAACTACAACACTGAACATGACAGAAAATTGGACGAGCCCCCCTCAACCACAAGCAAGAGCACACACAGTGGTAGCTACCTCGTCTTGCCCGTCTGCAGGTCCCACTCCACAATGTGAGTGTCGTCCGAGCCAGTGTAGAGCAGGCCATCCTCGGGGTGCCACTGGACACAGTTCACCCCACCACTGTGAGCTCCGTCCTGAGGGAGAACCGCCACATGCAAAGTTTAAACTTTGTGGTTCACATGATATGATCATACGATTCAATACAGTCAAGAGAAATCTGCTGCGCAATGTGCGCATATAGAATGCCTAAAGAGTGTTTGTCCAGCAGCACTGTCTGTGTGGCTGAACACGCTATGAAATTGATGACAGAACTTTTTGTAAACAATGTAATTTGTCAAATGAATAACCTGTAAAATAATACTATTTAGAAGCGATCATAATTGCGTGTCACATGACCACTTCTCCTCAGAAGAAGGATATGCAATTCGCTCGGTGCCTTAAAAATCCCATATTATGAAAAACTCACTTTTTCAGTGCGTGTGCTATACATTTGGATCGCTGATGACCCTACTAACAAAGAAACTGTGAAATAAAGCAATTTAGTCCGTTTTTTGTGGGCGGCGTATTTCTGAAAAAATGCGATTCAACAAGCCATTCAGATTGACTGCCCCCGTCTACGTAAATTGAGATTTCACTGCCCCCCCCATCTGAGTATCTCCACCCACGGCAGTACTATGTATGTTTTGTTGGAGAGATGAACAAGAACTGGGGCAATTGCGGAGAAATTTTTGTCTCATATTCTGGTAAGACATTAACTGTTCCATAGATATCCATAATGAAAATACTGCGATGAATATTAGAGTAACACTCGGTAGTCTACGCCTCATCCAAGTCATCTGCGAGTTGGCATACACACCGTGTATATATATATATATATATATTGTTCAATATCTATTCGTAATTTAGGCCCACTCATTTTAGTTCCTGTTTCCAAAGATCGTTTGTAGTTTTCCTATCCCAACATCGACGTAGCAAGTCATTTTCATGTATGCCTATGACTTTCCATTCAGCAGAGTACTAGACAATTGTTTTGCAATAGTGATGATCCTAAAGTAAAAGCTTGTCAAAGGAAATGTGCAACAATGTATTGGCTGAGGACTAGTAAGCAGTTGAATGTATAATTACACATAGCATCACTCATAGGCTAGAAGGCTGCATTTAGAAAAAAAATTGCAACAGGAGGGCTGAAATCAAGTGTTTTTTTTCTAAATTAATGATATTCCAGTGGAGTGTTTGAATATTTTATATATTTACTGTACAAGTATATATCTATCAATGTAGCGCTGCCCATCACTATCAATTTAGCGCGGTTTGGTCATTTGTTTACTTTGTTCTGCTCTTACAAATAGGCTAAACGAGTAAACTGGGTTAGCTAGCTAGGTAGTATTAGCTGTCTCATCCCGCCAGTATCTATCTAATCTCAAGCTGTGCAAAGAAAGAGGTGTCCTCTCTTCTTGAGCACTACAGGGCTTTAGCTAACTAACCTTAGGAGTGGAGGAGAAGAAGCTTGTTCAGATTTAAAAGCAACACAAAAACATATAGGGTATAGAGGCATGCTAGAATGCCTTTAGATAAAAAATCGGAGTGGTATTTTTAAAGAGACCTCAGGTCTCTATAAAGACTTACGTAAGTCTCAGACTTGCATTAACTTGTGGAAAAAGGGCATAACAGGTTTCCTTTAACGTTTTGTGCTTTGTACTCGGGTGAGTATTGACAGTGTTCTCTATATAGTCTAATTTGTCCCAGTCTTTTTTTGTCAGCATGGAAGGTGTTCGAGCAGGTTCGCAGAAAGGTAGAAGCTACGGCTTTGGTCCACCTTTCACCAGCAGCTCTCACAAATTCATAATTTGAAATCTACAATGTGATTATTAAACCTGCGGTAATACGGTATAATTTGGGGTCGGTTTAACGATACCCTACTATAGACGGCAGGAAAGTTTACATTTGACGGGAGTCTCAACTAACATGATTATGTTGATAGATCACATCATAACCGTGGTGATGTGCAAATGAGCCAATGATGAGACTGGTCTTCAAAACCTTACCAGTGTGCAGTGCAGCGCTCCTTTCAGCGTACTGTAGATGATAACCTTGCCCGCTGCCGTGCCCAGGGCCAACAGGTCTGGCTTGTCTTCCACCTGCCCTGCCTCCGATTTCCTCTTCTTTCTCAGTGGGCCCTCCTGTGACAGACACACAAACACATACATCAATAACAGCACAGATACTGACGACCACCCATCAACATCATGGCTCCCTGAGCCATCTTTCAGTAGCGAAGCATTGGGGGCCCTCAGTCCCCAATCGTGGGTGTGTGGGGAGGGGGTTACATTTTGGCAACTATCTAAGTGAACTATCAAACACAGTTTTCCCATAACGGAGAGCTAAAGATAAGATATAGCATGAGCAACAACTAGGCTACTTATCAGCAATTGCGTAAAAACTACAGAAAGCTGTATTTTCGAGCACAACTTCTAGGCCTAAACTTTGGTCTTACTATAAATTACCGGTTTCATCCATTTATATCGGTTCTTTCCTTAATCGGGGATCATGGGAGCTGGTCTCATTTGCAAGTGAATGTCGCTCCATTACACAAAAACAATAGATGAGGTAAAAAGTGTTGACAGGTGGAAACTATTTATGTCAAATCAAAGCAGCATGTCACATGTAGGAGAGAAGCTCTTGGCGTACTTAGCAACAGGTCTAAGAGCTAACTACAGGCGTGATGGTTAGGCCATTTATTGGAACAAAACAGATTGATAACAAACATTCCAACACGTCAACTTCAGTCACAGTCCATCATTTGTGGTCGTTTCTAATTTGGGATAAAAAAAAACTACTGGCCACGAATCTGCGTCATTCCATCGTGCATAGCTACGCGGCTAGCGCGAGTAGTGAGCTAAGGACACTTCTAAACACTTTGTCTAATGAGATTGTGTTTAGCCAAGTCTGATTTGCTAAAATATCCATCAGTGATTACTAGATTGGTGGTGTTAATAATCGGTCTCCTTTCGGCCTGAGTTCGCTAGCAAACAACACGAAAGAGACTCGTGGCATTTTTTTAGGGCGACCATGTGCGGTAGACATGTGCGTCCTGCAGCAGGACTTGTGGTTACTTGCTAAGCTAAGCTCATTTAGCATGACTTTATCAAGCATAACACGAAACCCCGAACACCGGGACGATACCATACGTACATTTTAATGATGGAAATGTCTACATATATCGATATAACCAATAAACCAGAAAGTTGTTTTCGCAGGCTTGTCCAGGCCTTCACAGTTCTATTCTACTGCTACCCCCCCAGACATACCTTGGTAGTTCGACATGGTCCCCAAGCTATGCAGGTACAAGTGGCACTCAAATGGGCTGAAGGCACGTATTCTTGGTGAAGTGTTTTACTATCTGTGTTCCAAATGCGAAGTCTGCCATCCTGGGCACATAAAGCCAGGTATTGGCGTGATTTGGGGGAGAAAACGCAGGGTAGACCCAGCGAAGAGCTACCTCCATCGGCCGCCATTATAGAAGCGCTGCGTAAGTCTGCGTGGTCTGTGAAGAACCACGTGTTATCATCCACGGTGCAGGCGCGTTGGCGCAGGAGTTACAAACACTTTTCATTGGTTACTGTCAGACAATAGGGGCGCGGTTAGAATGTCAATTGTGGGGGGAAAATGGGCGGAGCAATGTCCATGCGGAAGAACAAGAATATTTGATCAACTAAAAATGCTGCATCCAGTGGCTCTGGCCATCAGATAGTGGTCTCTAATAACACCACTGAACAGTTTGGTTAACAACAGAACTACAACTAAACAAATCAATTTTGAATAACAATGCCGATTGTTATTTTTGCAATATACTGTCAGAGAAAAAGAGCTGCGATACCTGTCAACCCTCCCGTTTTTCCCGGGATTCTCCCGTATTTTACCTTTCTTTCCCGCTGTGCTCCCGTTTAAATATTTTCCCGTAAATCTCCCGTATTTTTAACCTATAATAAAATATAATTTAACACTTAATTGTTAGACGTTAGACGCATGCGCACAATCGCTATATCCATGTCAGAGTTGACTTGTCTCCTCTCGTTTCTTGGGCTGCGTTCGTAATTTTGCTCTGAAAGTGCCGGAACGCACACTAGCGTGCAACGCCATAAAGGGACCAAGTAATTTGATTGGATAAGAGGCATTCCATGAGTGGTGATCAGATTTCCAGAGCGTTTTTTACGAACACAGCCTCGATTATCGCTGTTTTGAAATGATCGCTGGTAGCTTTGCGCCACTCTTTTCCCATTGACATCATGGTGTCAAGTAATGTATAAATAAATGTGCTGAATTTAGATGCCCTTTTGTGTTTTCATGCAGGGATGTTCAAAGTATTTTACTTTCAACCAGGTATCTGATTCTGACCACCTGTAGTCACTTTTACTTAATGTAGGAACTACTTAATTCTTGTTGCACTGAAGCAGGTGATTGACAGTGTATAGCTTTGTCTAAATGTAAGGGATATCCTATGGTTGTCTAGTGGTGATGTTAGGATTGACTGTGTGTACAGTCTAAATGTAAGGGGTATGGTTTGTGGATGGTGGGGGGGGGGGGGGGGGGGAGGATGACCCGGGGGTGCGCAGGGGGGGATATCCCTTATTTTCTGTAAAATATCCCTTATTTTCAAATCCCAATGTTGACAGGTATGGTTGTACCATCTCTGAATACGACATAGGATCAGCATACGAGACATAATTAATTTACACGTGTCACCATCTGCTGGTTATGTGAAGTACTGCAGACTGCTTCCGAAGGTTGTCGCACATCGTTGACGTAGGACTCATGTGTTTTTACCAACAATGTGGCTGCGACCTCCAAGTGCAAAACGCCGGGGACATATTTCTGTCTCACATTTAGGACAGTAGGTGATCTATCTTATCTCGTTGCTTCTTCGTCACTGAAATCTAATTCAGCCAAATTCAATTGTTTTGATACTGGCAAAATGTACCCAGGCATCATGAATTCTTCCAACGATGTGACACTGTTGCCTTGGTAGCTAATCTGTCCTGGTACCTGCAGGCAGCTCTGTCAGCAGCATCAATACAGAACACAACAATCACACAGTGTCTCACAGAATAACTAAGTGGCAGACATGGGGCAGAATATTTGAATTGGAAGCTGGTGTGATGTAAATCTCGAATACCATACACTGTTCACTACAGTCAGAGTCAGCTCAACTACTACACTGATGTCTGTAGGGTTGCACTTAGGAGGGGCTCTCCTTACACACAGACTGGTGCGGATAGGTGTCACCATTATAGGGCAGCAGGGATGCAGGCACCTAGGCATCCTACACCCTAAACATAAAGCCCTTCAACGGACAGAGGACGTTAGGACGTTTGGAACTGGTCCTAAGGGGGAGAATGAGAATGGCGTGGACCTCTCACCCTCCGACCCTATCCTCACTCGCAGTCGAGGGTCATTACTTGGGAGGAGGAAAGCCCTTTCGCCCTTGGAGAGGATCAGTCGCCTGCTGCCCCAGGAGGCCCTCAGCCCCGAGGTGTTGCAGCTGAGAGGCCAGGGAGAGGAAGAGGTGGAGCAGCGTAATGCAGCTCTGGTTGACAAACACACCGTAGATCCCCCACTCACAGATACTCAGAGGACGGAGGGACTGGTAGGAACTCTGGAGACACCCACCGGAGACAGCCCAGTCACACCGGGTGAGGACCAGGTGGACACTGTAGTGGAATCAAGTCATTCTGAGATTCAGGGAGAAGAGGGGTCTTTTGCCCACCAGGAGGGGTGCGTCGTGACGCCCATTGTTCCCGGGGAGCGCTTGCTTTCTTTCGGAGAGTTGGTTGTTGCAGAGTATAACAAGAAGCGTCGGGTGGAGTTCAAGAAGATGTTCCAGCTCCAGGAGGGGCAGCGTCTCCAGAGCAATTGGGGGGCCATCCAGCACAGTGACATCGCCGGGCGCCACGCGGGGGTCTTTTTACGCACCACCGTCAACGTGCCCCTCCTCATACGACGGGCCAGCCTGGAGGAGTATGTGCTGTTTATGAAGAGGGGGCCAGCTATCGCCTACCCTAAGGTACTGTGTGAGGCTCCAGTCTTAATACTTTCACGGAATCACAACTTTGTTTCTCTTACACAGCTGGCAGCAGGGAGGATATCTCTTTTGAAGAGGTGACATGGTGGCCTGGCATTCACTCTCTCTTCCCTCTCGTTTTAGGATGCTAGCGCAATGCTGATGCTGATGGATGTCACAGAGGGAGACTGCGTATTGGAGTCAGGCTCTGGATCCGGGGCGATGTCACTCTTCCTGTCACGAGCAGGTTTGTGTGCTGTAGAACATACTAAACCCCTCAAAAAAAGTTCGGAAACGTTATTTTGGTTGATTATTCCTCCCCTTTAATAATACCAATACAATAAGGTACAACTTGTCATGCATTCGTGGAATGAGCAACACAGCTAAACGTGCGGGTAGCGGCCCAAAAATATTTAACAAAATCCCCTATATTCTTCTGTTGGTATTCACTCTCGTTTTGAGTTGCTTGGTGGATTGGATGATTGCACTCTCCCACAGTAATAAGGAAAAAACAACACATTGGCCATTTTTACACTTTATTAATTTTACACTGTCAGGGACCTCAGTAGCGTGTGGAAGATCCATACGCAGTCACCTCCTCCTCATGCTGGTCACCAGCCTGGTCACACACTGCTGTGGGATGGCATCCCATTCCTCAACCAGGATTTGCCGCAAGTCAGCCAACATGGTTGCGTTGGTCACTCTGGCACGTACAGCACGCCCAAGCTGATCCCACAAGTGTTCAATTGGGTTGAGGTCTGGACTCACGGCAGGCCATTCCACCCTCTCCACTCCCAAATTCTGGAGGTACACTGTGATGATCCTGGCTCTGTGGGGGCGAGCGTTGTCATCCTGGAGGATGGAGTTAGGTCCCAGATTCTGGAGATATGGGATTGCCACTGGCCCCAGAATATCATTCCTGTCAATTAGGTGCCATTCAGGTGCCAGTCACACACCTGTGACTGACATACACCTGCCAGCACTTGAAGCTCAAAACGAGAGTGAATACCAACAGAAGAATATTGCAGGGGATTTTGGCAAATTTTTTTGGGCCGCTACCCACACGTTTAGCTGTGTTACTCATTCCACGAATGCATGAGCCATACAAGTTGTACCTCTTTGTAAAGGTGACTAAGCAGGCTTTCCAACGATATAAAATACAATACCAATTGGTATTATTAAAGGGGAGGAAGAATCGACTGAAATAACGTTTCCAAACTTTTTTTGAGGGGTTTATAAGAATGGCTGGGTGAGGGAATGAATGTGTATCAGTGGATGTGAAGTTGTAAGTCATACATTATGTTATTTGTTTTCATACAGTATGTCAAATATAAACTATAAGTGTGAGTGAGCTTGTTAGGTACAGTAGTTTAGCATGTATTTAAAGGGATAGTCCACCTTAGGGCTGGGTTCAAAAAATCGATTTCCCGATTCTGAATCGATCTTCATTAAAATGAGCGATTATCGATTCATAAATCCCGAGATCGATTTTTTTTTTTTTTGCTTGCAGCTTCAACCCGCAACGAGATCTCGTGGCCAGATCTCGCGCTACAATAATTTATCATATCTCACGCAACGTGAGGTCTCAACACTAAAATCTAAAAACATGGCGATGGCAGGGACACTCAAGTCACCACCAGGCTTAAAGTCAGATGTCTGGGTGCATTTTGGATTTTAAAAATGTGACGATAGAGATGAGCTGGACAAAAGCAAAGTCATATGTAAATAAAAAGTACATTCATGTAACTGCTTTGGAGTCAATTCATTGATATGTTTAACAATGCTACATGTTATAGGGTTCCTTGAACCATTTATAGCATTAGTTCAGAGAATCTCTTTCATATTCAAGCAAAAAATGTATATTGTAACTAGATCGAATCGGAATCGAATCGAATCGAATCGGAATCGAATCGAATCGAATCGAATCGTGAATCGAATCGAATCGGGCTGTGAATCGAGCTGTGAATCGGAATCGAATCGTTTTGGGAAATCAGTGGCGATACCCAGCCCTAGTCCACCTCAATTTCAATAGGTTGGATAGATTGCTGAACTGTACCGTTGAAAATCTAATGTTAAAGGTGTTCTCTCCAACACATCTGTGTCTCTGTGCTCTCCACAGTGGGCTCCAAGGGCAGAGTTGTGAGTGTGGAGGTCAGGGAGGACCACCTGAGGAGGGCCGTGCTCAACTACAAGCGCTGGCGGACAGCCTGGAGCCTCCGGAGAGGGGAAGAGTGGCCAGACAACGTCCAGTTTCATAACACTGACCTCCGGACAGCTTCCTCTCTACTCGCTGGACAGGGCTTCAATTCAGTAAGGATGCCTCTTTTACTCATCAGATATTCGGTTTCAATGCACTTTGTATAACAAGATAGAAATGACCTCGCTCATTACGGCTGATCTGATTGCACCAGAGCACTGACCAAGGAGTTTAATTGTGCTACCAAGAATATGAGGATGTTTGGCAATGATTGTATAAACTACCAGGGAAGGAATTTAGCTGGGTAGACCTTGATGAACTGTGTGTGTGTGTGTGTGTGTGTGTGTGTCTGTGTGTGTGTGTGTGTGTGTGTGTGTGTGTGTGTGTGTGTGTGTGTTGCAGATTGCTCTGGACATGATAAGCCCCCACTTGGTTTTGCCAACTGTGACTCCACATCTCCATCCCGGGGCAGTGTGTTCTGTCTACCTGGCCAAGTGAGTACTGTATCTTGACGGTAGAAATATCACAAGCAGACTTTAGAAAATTCAGGTTATTGTAATCTTGAAGAATTTGGGAGACTCGGGTCACGTTCAGCAGGCATGATTTTGGGGTGTAGGGAGAAGGAACCGAAACATGTCCAATAACACATTCGTTATTTGTTGTTTTCCTGCCTGACATTAAAGTCACCAGTGTTGATGAACTACACATTGGGTGACAAGGTATTAGACACAGTAGGCCGATGACTTAGGGTTATCCCCTTTCTGTTGAACTCAGTATAACACAGGTCATCGATCTACTGGAAGGCCTCCGATGCTCCGCCCTACCCCTGCAGTGTGAGCGCGTCATGGAGGTGCAGCACAGGGATTGGCTGTTGGCTCCAGCAGTCCAGAAAGACGGGCGCTTCTGTGTCCGAAAAGCACCATCCTCAGAAGGAAGCCAAGAAGATGAAGAGAAATCAGACGAGGACGAGGACGACGATGAAAAAGGTGACAGAACACAGAAAACATCCCGTCGGCATCGGAATAGTCTTAAGTTGCTTCCTCTTCTTTTCCCCTCATCTGCACGGATCTGAGAGAACTGGACAGGTGAATGCAAATATCTACATGGGTGTACTGCTGCTCCCCCCCCCTCCCCTAGCCTGTTCTCAGATCAGTGCTAATGAAGGAAGATGAGGAGTCCCTCATCCCTTTGGTGTCATCATTTCTTCATACTGTATATGTTTGTTTTTTTCATGTTTTTATTGTATTTAGTTTAGTTTTCTAAGCAGATGTTCTTTGGGACAGATATGAGCCCACTCAATTTTATCCACGCCCCCCTCAAGGGGGGAATAATCGGGTCTATGTTTAATATAAGAGATATAAAGAGCTTACCTCTATGAATTATTTTCATCCATATCTCAAAACTTCGATAAGACTCAATTCTAAACGACGGCACAATTTTTTCCGCTGCCTGGTAAACACAGCCGACGTCACTAGCAGGTTTGTACACACACACACAACTCGAGGAGGCATCATGTTCGGTTGCAACGCCCACATTTCCATATCATTGGTAATCTAAAGTAATTTTTCCCGCCTCTGCTCGATTCTATTGGCTCTGACGCTTCAAATGAGTGGTCAATCATCAAATTTGACCAATGGGTTCGAGAGGAAATGCCCTGCGTACCCCGCGCGTCACGAAGCAGGTGTGAAATGGAGGCGGTTGAGCAAAGCAATTGCGAGCAGGAGAGCGCTGCTGGATGCAAACAAAGTCTAAACAGTTGAATTTGGATGGAATTTATGCCTATAGTGATATGTCAATGAAATATAATCAGTTTTACAGTCTGATACACTGATGGTGCCAAAATGTCTCCAAATGGCACAATTTGGTTGTCCGCCTAAACGTACCTGTGCTAAAACAGGTACAAAGTTGCACTGGCTCACATTACAAGCATCTAATTTGGCACAAGTGCTCATCAGACCCTGGAGTACTGATTCCTAGATGATTTGGGCTATAAGCTCAGGTTTCCAAGCTGATATTCACTCTAAAAGCTGTTGTTTTATTAGGTGGAGAGTGAATTTTTTATTTTTCACAATGTTCTAGCTCTATTTATTCTGACACAGTAACATATATTGTGATCACTTGTGACACTTCTACAGCCACCCCACATGTGTTAGCTTTCATTTGATACCAAGATCATTATGAAGGCCCTTGTGATTGTGGAGATATTCTATATTCACTGTGGGCATGTGATTTTGAGCAGAAAACCTGAAAAATAGGATCAATAAGAACAGTCATAAAACTTTTTTTTTCTTTCAGAGGAGACAGGCAGTCAGGAAAATCCACCGTTTGGGAGCGTCCCCTACATTGCTCGACCGCATCCTGAGCAAACTAGCCATTCAGGTGAGTGACATTTCCATCTCTAAGAATGAAATTTCCTTTCCAATATCAGGTGGTTAATTAATTGTGATCTTATTTCATTTCAGCATTCCTGGTCAAACTAAGAAAGTGTATGAATTAGCTTTTCTCCTGCGTGTGAAGAGTCCTCGTGAAAAGCTATGGAGAGATTAATGCAATGTTTTGTATATTGATCAATAAATAACCTAATCTTCTGTACCCTATACTTCTTATGTGATATTTCCAAGTAGTTCAGTCGATGTATAATAAAGAGTTTTCATTCTTTTAAGAAGGCATCTATGGATTCAATCAGACACCCACAAACAGGAAAGTGATGCCCAATATTTATTTAGTTAAACTCTTCCCACCATCCATATCTGATTTACAGTCAGCTATGGAATTGGTGAACAGTTCATTTTATGACAAACCCATTTTATGACACCCTTGCAGGATGATTTGGATCCAAATGTTGAGCAGAAGTGTCTACCACAAACTGCGAGACCGTGAAGTGTGAATAAATAAATTAATACATTAAACATGTCAACATTAAACCAATGCCTACATACAACTCTGAGAGGATTTCACTTCAAATCGTTGCACTGGTTTTGTAAAAAAAAAGTATGTACATAACAAACACAGTGTTTATAACTGAAATATCTCTAAGGTTGTGCATACAATATAAAAGTACCCTTCGCCTGTAAAGTGTGAAGTAATATTGGAATTATATCAATCCTGGTCCTTTTGGTCTATACAAACCTGAGACATGAGTGTGACAAAAATGTATGTGAAGTTTATTCACAGTTTAGGAAAATCCTAAGTGTGAATCTCCATATATAGCATATCCCGATGGAGTTTTTTAAAAATTGCCATTAAGTGGATTAATATTCTGTAGTTGTTACTGAGGACTGAGCTTACGGTGGCTGAATAAAGTGTAAGAACAAACTAGACCAGGATTGGGAAATGTAGTTCCAGTTTGGTTGTTTTGTGAGAGATTCTACTGCTTGTTGATCCTGTCCATGGATGGGTCGTCCCCTGCTCCACAATCTGACTCGTTCCCTGAGAAAAACAGATTAATCTTTCACACAACATACGTTTAGACATGAATCACTGCAATCAAAAGGTGGTTTTCATTCCAGAAAACTACTCCTGACTCTTTACCCTAGTTTTTTTGAGAATGGTGAAATTACTATGGTGAACACTAGGTGGAGCTATTACTCTCACCAAACCAGTTGTGTCACATTCAAAGAGAAGTGTACAGGGGGCAGAGAGAGAAGCAAACAGTTTCCTAGAATGAAAAGCACCCCTGTATAGCAGACACTCACTTGGGGCCTCCTTGGTGCACCAGCAGGGACGCTGGGCCCTGGGTGGAGTGATCTCCAGGCAGAGGGCGAAGGTAAGCGGGGAAGATGCGGAGGAGGATTCAGAAGCAGATAAGGAGGTGAGGCCTAGAGCCAGGCCGGAGCAGAGGGCGCAGGGGGCCGGGGATGCCGAGGGCCCGCGGGGCATGTGCACCTTATCCCGGTCGCCGTAGTGCCGTCGTGCGCCGCTGTGATGCTCCGCTCGCTCCCGCTGCCAGATGAAGTGGGACGGCACAATGGCCATCACCTGGAGGCCACGCATACAGGTTTTAATGTTTTAATGTTGATGATTATGGCTTACAGCTCAAAATCAAAAATCCAACAATGCAGACGAGCTGAAGGCTGCTATCAAAGCAACCTGGGCTTTGATTGGTTTTATGTAATATTCTAATATTTTGAGATACTGGATTTTAGATTTTCATGAGCTGTAAGCCGTAATCATAAACATTAAAACAAAAAAGGCTCAAAATATTTCACTTCATGTGTAATGAATCTAGATAATATGAAAGTTTCACTTTTTGAATTAAATGATGGAAAATACTTTTCCATGATATACATTTTTTTTACCTGTATGCCCATTATTCCACCAAGTCAACTTAGAACCTGTTTTACACTAATGTGCATCTATATGGCATTTAAGCAGGTATGTAAGCAGGCAGTTAAGCAGGCGTGTAAGCAGGCAGTTAAGCAGGCGTGTAAGCAGGCAGTTAAGCAGGCGTGTAAGCAGGCAGTTAAGCAGTCAGGTAAGCAGGCAGTTAAGCAGGCAGTTAAGCAGGCGTGTAAGCAGGCAGGTAAGCAGGCAGGTAAGCAGGCGTGTAAGCAGGCAGGTAAGCAGGCAGGTAAGCAGGCATGTAAGCAGGCAGGTAAGCAGGCGTGTAAGCAGGCAGTTAAGCAGGCGTGTAAGCAGGCGTGTAAGCAGGCAGGTAAGCAGGCAGGTAAGCAGGCAGGTAAGCAGGCAGGTAAGCAGGCGTTACACTTACCTCCTCACAGCAGCGGCGGCTGACGGCGGCCCTGAACTCGATGCGCGCCCACAGCTTGTCCCTCTGCTTGAGGAAACGGGGGAAGTGCCTCCTCCAGCTTTTCCCTAGCGCCCAGGGGAAGATCTCGTACTTGCTCTCCTCCTCATCCTCCTCCATGGTGTTGGCAAGGTAGCTGTAGACATGCCAAAAGAGTTAGTTTAACCTCAGGTTCACCGTTACAGTGAAGGGCCCAATTCAGTTCCATGTTTAAGTCAAAGGGGATACATTTAAGACTGTGACAATTTAAAAGATAATGCATGTTGTGTAATGTGAAAGCTGCTGTAGATCCACAATTGATGACAAAACAGGTTGATACAGATGCCTCCCTGAACTTACAGTGCAAGGAAAAAGTTCATTCTGCTGTTCTCGCTGATACTGAAGCGAGCTCTCTTGAAGTACACAAAGGTCATGGCTAGGAGGTACTGAAGTAAGAAGAAGGTAAGTGCCATAAAAAGTGTGAATATGTAAGGAAGGTAGTATCATACAGGTTGCACAAACATATAACCCCCCCCCCCCCCCCCCCACACACACACACACACACACACACACACACACACACACACACACACACACCTAAACAATGTATTACCTTGTCTGTGATTATACAACAACAATCCATCCACAGAAAGTCTTGTATCAGATCGTCATCTATAAAAGCAAGTAGGTGACATGAGTGATGACACTGCTTTCAAACAAACAAATGTAATGTCAAGGGGTTATCTTTGAAATGTGGATTCAAATCCATGAGAAAAGTCTGTTCTCTTTGGTGTTTTCTCACCAAACATTCTGAAGAAGGCTGCCATCTCCTCACGTTGTATCACAAGTGTTGGGCTCGGGGATAACTTGCCCCGGCGGACCTCGTCTTGCCGCCGGCTGGGTTGACTCTTCTCCGGCGGGCCCCGGGCTTCGTGTAGGTTGGGTCTCTTGAGCCTCAGGCCCCTCCTGATCTGGAGGGTGTGCGCCGTGTGGGGTTTGATCCGCACGGTGACTGACTGGGGCGTCTGGCACCAGCTGTGTGTGTGTTTCATCATTATAGCTCCTGCTTTGGCTCCGGTCATTGTGTTCAATGTCTTCCGAGGTAACGTACTTGTGAGAAAAAGTAGGTTAAGTTTAACAAAATGCCATCCACAATTCATAGTTAGCAACAATGTGCCAGCTATCTAGATGACTTGCTGAAATGCATTAGCTAAGTGCTATGGCATTAGCTTAATGCTTTTGGACTACTAGGCAAGAGCTCTCACAATATCAAGTGGATAGGTAGATAGTTCATTAGCTAACCTACTATGTAGGCTAGTAGTTAGTCAGCTAGCTAGTAATGGTTGTAAAACGTAATGGTCTGAGGCAAATCAGTTAGCTAACATTATGCCTTAAGTTACCTGAGTTAATTGGAGTTACATCACCATGCAGTCTTGTTAACCAGAGCAGAGGTGTGGCCAGGCCCAGGTCCAGGTCGCCCCCAAGGACTGGCTACTTACTTAAAGCTAATAAGCTGCTATCTAGCTAATATTTCTTTCTTGTGTGACAGGACAAAGTCAAAGAAAAAGAAAGAAGTTCAAGTAGCGTTAGCTAAAACGGTTTTAGTACATCGGGTGATGGAAAGAATAGATAGCTACTCCACTAATAGTCAATGGTGAATGAACCAGTCCCGTCGCACTGCCACACAGGTGGATCACGGGCGCGCTGAGACGAGGCGAGAGGTCAAAGATGACAGACCGCTGCGATCACTTATGGGGTGCGTTCGTAAATACGCTCTGGAAATCTGATCAGCACTCATGGGATGCCTCTTCAGTTGGATCTTTGGACCGAGGAAGACCATACTCTAAGGTAAGATTGGACGATTCGGCACCTTGTACCTTTTAAGTTTTGAGTAGCTTAAATTATCCACACAATTCAGGACTTATTATTTGAATGCTTTGAGCATCAGACATCTGTAATTGGGTGTTGCTTTATTGACTCATCAAGGACCCCAATTGAAATAAGCCAGTGGCTTTCTTGGGTTTTTATCCTGTTAGTTGACCTTGTATGTAATATGTACTTTCATGTACCTACTTCTGCAAATCTTCTAATAAAGTTTTCAATCAATCAAAAAAAACTGCTCTGCTGTTGATTTTCTCTTACAGCCAACCGCCCCGAAGAGAAGAGGTCCCAAGGTGTTGTTGAGGTATAACATAGAGATATGTATATTGTATGACTCCATGTATTACTGTGTATCATAATATGATACAATATATATAATATATATTGTACAATTTTACTTTTTACAATTTTATTGTACAATATATATATTGTTTATGTGAGTAGCTGTGACTATTACTATGTCCATTGGGAGGCGCTGTTGCGCTGTGTAATGACGTATGATTGGGATGTCACTAAATGTGGTATAAGACTTCACTCTCTTTATCTTGACCTGTATCTCAGTGAGAGCCAGTGGCGGACTCAGACTGTTTGAAGGGCAGGGGCGAAAAGAAAAAAAGGGCACCTACTGCACAACATGGGACCCCATCAGTGCACATGGTCAAGTTTAGACCATTGGAAGGGCAGCCAATAGGGCACATCCTCTAATTTTGCCACTCAAAAGGGCACTTTAGTGCAACGTTTTTCAACGGTGGGGGCACATGGTCAAGTTTACACCATTGGAGGGGCACCAATAGGGCCCATCCTCTCATTTTCACCACTCAAAAGGGCATTTTTTCCACTCAAAAGGGCACTTAAGCGGAACGTTTTTCAACCGTGGGGGATATATAGAATATATATATGTAACTATATTTTTTTTGTTTTGTTTTACTCTTTAGCATAATGTGAAATATGAGCACACAAGCATGTTCTATGCCCTCCTCCAGTGCTTTAGAGTGAGTCATATACAGTCTTGGATATCTATAGTGATAGTGAGACACAAACGAGATGGACATTCCCTCATATGGGTTTAAAATGAACAGGTGTAAGAGATATTGTGGAAACTCCCTTTCACCAATCAAATGCCTTTATATCCATGAGGGAGTGCACAAGTGGACACCTCAGGAAAGGGGTGGGGAAGTGGGATTCCAATTCTGAACATTACCTTCTTGTGATTTTATTCTTTTTCTAAAAGTTTTTTTTTTTTTTTCTTTCCTAACACCAGGGGAGCCACCCCTCCTAAATTTCGTTGTTTGGTACCTGTACTGTAGCAATGACAATAAAGTCCATTCATTCATTCATTCATTCATTCATTAAAAATGGTTAATCTACAGTGAAACATGGCATGGCATTACACAAGGAACAGGAAAACAGGTTTTAATAAACAATTGTATTTCTTTGGTAACATACAGTATTCTGCTTTCACACTTTAGTTACAGATCAACATCATGTTTCACAGAATTCATTATTTTACAAAATAAGTATTTTTTTGGCACTATGGACTTTTGGCCACTTTTGGCAACTTTGTACTTTCAGTAAATTTCAGTAAAAACTCTAAAAAAAAGAAGGCAGTACATTGTATTACAACAGAGTTTGTCTGAATTCCTGAAAAAGCTATGCTAAGACTATAAGGCTGCACTTATGTTGTATGACAATGATACACAGCTAACCCACCTAGCTTTGTGCACTTGCTCTGTACATGGAGAATCACATTTTGCATTAGACACCTTTAACCACTGATCTAAGGTCCGTTTTACTATTCGCCAGTAAAGGCAATAGGCTCTATACAAAATGCCTCTCTCCTCCCTTTTAAATTACAATCAACAAAGTGCATATAAAAGTGCATATTATTTACAGAGTGAAAAAAACAAACATATAAACGGAAGACTCCAGGGTTAAGGCACTGCAATTAAATCGAATGACAATACTGATGATGAAAGTTGAGTCAGGCAAAGTTTTGGTAATATTTGAAATCCCCAAATTTCTTATCTTGGGGAAGATATGATAAAGCTACATTAGCTACAGTACTGTCTGATGAAGTACCAGTGTGGAGACATTACAGCAAAACAACATGCACCTGCAATCTTTACCACAAGGGGGCAACGTTGCACTAACAAATCTCAACTCTGAATCACAATCAATACGTATCTCTGCTAGTTAAAGAGTGAGACACTTCTCACTCTCTCAACTAGCAGTAGTGGGTTGTACATGGTGTGTGGGGCGACCACAATCCCAACACAAACAATCCTAGGTGTCCTATCCTCTCATGGAGTCACATCTCAAAGTGGCGGTACATGCTCTCCACGTATCCCAGAACCCTTTGCCAGTCCGGACCTCCTGCCCTCAGCATCTCCTCCACTGTCTGCAAAACACAGAGGGATTGAGCCTGCCCACCTCATCCAATATGCAACTGTAATTACATTTATAAGCAGTTTAACCTAGTATTTGGTAGTGATTTAGTGTTACCTAATTCATTTGTAAAGAAAGGGGTTGTTTGATGAAGTAAGACTCACCAGTGATTGGGTGATTCCAACATTCTCTCCTGTCTTAAACGCCAGGCTGAGGTTCTCCATCTGAGGACATCAAGATCATCATTATTGAAAGAACATGCAATGCAACAATAGAAACAAATGATTTCAGTTAATTTACAATGCGTGTCTGTGTGTGTCTGTGTGTGTGTGTGTGTGTGTGTGTGTGTGTGTGTGTGTCTCCCACCTTGCTCTCAGGGCTCAGAGTGCAGTAGGGGATGTGTGAGGGGAGGTAGGTGTGATACACTGCACAGAAAGCCAGACCATCCGCCCAGCTACTGCTGAAGTTGGTGATGTCAATATTCTGGGAAAGAGACAGAGATGGAATCGTGTTGTTATGGGAAGTGTTTGACATTTCCAATCAGATAAGTCTCCCAGTGCCCCCTCACCATATCACACACACACACACACACACACACACACACACACCGCCAGTTACCTTGTAGCCCTGAGTGCGGCTCTGACACCAGCGCAGCAGAGAATTCCTCTTAGAGCCGCCATGACGACGGAGCAGTTGGCTGAAGCCATCCTGGGACCTGGTGACAACAAAAAACACACACACACACACACACACACACACACACACACACACACACACTTTAGAGACACTAACTTCATGACCAGCTACATAAGACCACTAGGAGAAATCTGGATTCAACCATGGAATTTGATGCTTCCTGCCACTATTAACCTTTGTATAATCCATTGTCTAATTTTTTTTATGGTCTGACGTGATGCTGTGTTGATTTTGTATTGATATATGATATTATGCTTTTAAGCCTGTCCAGATACGACACATGTTAATTCACTTTCTAGCTAACAACAACACTGTAAATACACAAATGTAAATTGCTTACATTTTAAAATTTTCAATAAAAAAATAGGGAGGTCTATGGAGCTGAAGAGACCTGATTGTATGATGTATGAACTCACCTGGGCTTAGTGCTCTTGTTAGCGGGCAGGTCTGTGAGGGCAGCATTGTACTGGTTCAGAGTCTCTTCCTGTTTCCCTGTGATACCAACAGAACAGTGCATTTTAGAAGAACAAAAAGGGCCATCAAAATGATGAACGCTATCTACTGTATGCTTGATTGATTGAGGGTCACAGGCACACTTACTGAACACACACACCCACACACACACACACACACACACACACACACACACACACACACACACACACACACACACACACACACACACACACACCTGTATGGATGCTGGACCAGCTATCTTGCCGTTCCAAGCCTCTCTTTCCCCTGGGTTGGCAGAGGTTCTGAAATTATGACATTTATCTATTCGTAAGCAATATACTTATATCCGGATTACATTCAATTACAGTGTAGCGCTGAGACGAGAGGGGTGCGCTGCTGGGACATACTAGTATAGTAGATTGAAGGGGCTCTCTGCTAATGGGGTTGAACAGTCCTCAACCAAGGCACTTCATATAATTAAAATGCTGTTATTTATGGTGGCATTTCAATTTCGCCTGACTCAACTTTCGCCTGACTCAACAAAAACTTTACTTTTGATGGTGTTTGTTCCATTGAACATGCCACAATACATAATGGCTTTTTAAAATTCTATGAAGAGAGCCTGATGTCCACCTTGCTTCGTGGATGAGAGTACCAGCCAGATCCCCCCTAGAATTCCAATCCATTGTTAATTTTGGCAGGTTTTTAGTCACTTAGTCTTAGTCTTTAGACAAAGATGCACACCAGTTCTAGGCATTCCCAGTCCTTCCTCCATCCTTCCTAGTTCCAGTCCTGTTCCAGTTGACAAACTGAAAACATTCCAGTGCAGTTAAATCAGTCCACAAAAACTCCAAAACATAGTCTAGCCCTAGTCAGATGAAAACCACACCAAAATGCCTTCAGTCAACCAAAACTAGACCAGAACCAAGAACGACAGGAATGACTAAATGTGACCAAAACCAATGTGCAAACGACTAAAAAGCCTGCCAAAATTAACACTGTAACAATCCAACATTTTCTAAATGTCATTCTCAAGGACGTTACAGGAACTGTGATGACACGCATGGGACACGAAATGTGTGAAAGATGCAATGCCTCCTGCCTCTGGTCCTGGATGGTGTGTTTTTTGTAGTGTTACGCTCATCAGTGCTCGGATAGGCCCATGGTTTCGCATCGAGACCTCAAACACTCACAGTTGTGGTCTTACCTTGTTTGTAGATCCCGTCGTTGTGCCAACGTTGGACTGGGAGGTTCCGTTCTGTACAGTGGGGCAGTCTGAGGACACCGGCAGTCTGGACAGGCTTCTATAGAATCAAGGAATGTGCTTTGATATTATTGGATGGCCTCACACACACACAGAGCAGAAAATAACCACCGCTGTTCAGCTTAATCAAGAGGTCAAAACTTGAGATGCCAAGACAACTGTTTTCGCTACGATTTATTCTGCTACATTTCCACTTCATTTCCAGTTCTGAATCAATGTTTTTACATGGTTCCTTGAAAAGCCTTATCTTCAGCTGCCCCTGAGAACTCTTCGTCTACTCCAGCGACACTCAACCCTCCAGACTCTAAGACATGGCTAATCAAGTCTGATATTCATATCTAATGGAAGTTGAGTAGAATTTGATTGGTATAGCATTGAGTATGGAGACTCTTTTGTTATAACTTGACTGTACTACTCATTGGTAGAATAGCCAGCCATAGAGTATCAAGGCATTCCATCCCGTCATAATCACATTCATTTGAACAGGGAAGTCAGTTGTGAGAAGGTTCTCACACAAAAACAACATTCTGACATTATGTATAGTACAGTGGAGGCTGGTGACTTCCAGAATTGAGGAGGCCAATTTTTTTTCTGCTTGCTCGCTTCACTCGCGATGGAATGTTCCCTGTTCTTCTTATCTGTCTTTGTTAAAAATTATTAATTTGTGTTTGGCGGTACTGAAGGGATTGGGACACTCTCAGGATGGTGGATGAAGCAGCTTTTATTGCCTGCACAATGGGTCATCAAATAAACAAAACAATTGGCATGAATCTCTGGTCCGCCTGCAGCAGCTATTGTCCCTTCTGCTCAGGCTCACAACATTCACCACAACATACTACATACAATCAATGACATGTCAAAAGCACTCAAACACTATGTCAATCAGACACACAACATACAATTCAGAACAATACTTCATCCATTTCTAATATTTATCCTGCAGAACAGCACTCATACGCGTGTGGCGGAAAAAGGTACTACACGGAGGCCAGGCCTCCTGTTCCCACCCATTTTCAGTGATTTGGCCAATCACATATTGCCATGAAAAAAATTGCATTACATTGACTTCTATGAGAAACCACTTTCCGACAGGAGGCCTGGCCTCCGTGTAGTACCTTTTTCCGCCACACGCGTGTATGAGTGCTGTTCTGCAGGATAAATATTAGAAATGGATGAAGTATTGTTCTGAATTGTATGTTGTGTGTTTGATAAAAAATATAATTATAGCTTTTTTAAATCTCTCTCTCTTCTCTCAAATTATTGGGGAGGCCAGGCCTCCTCCACCTCTATGGAGGAGCCTCCACTGGTATAGTAGAATTAAAACCATACAGACACAGGCCATCATTCCTCTTACCGTGACCTCTCCGTGGTGGCTATCCTACATGTTTCATGGGTAGCATGCCCCTCCTCTCCACTCCTCTCCTCATTGGTCACGTTCCTCAGGTACCTTTTGGCCACATCCTTGGTCACGCCTTTCGGGTCGGTTCGAGCCTCCTCCACAACCACAGCCTTAGTCCCTTCACCCTGGGTCTCCAACCCTTCCCCTCTTCCTCCTCCCTTTCCTACCCTGTTGAGCCCCCTCTCCCTGCCCCTGTTTGTCCCATCCTGGGACTCAAGTGTGTTCTTGTCCGCAGCAGCCTTCTCTTGATCCTGGGTCTGGTTTTTGCACTGGGTCTTGATTTGGGCCTGGGTTGGAGCCTGGGCCTGGATTTTGCCATGGGTCTGGGTGAGGTTGGCCAGTCTCTGCCTGCTCTCCCTCAACTCTGCCCTCAGAGTGGCCAGTTGACCGTCTGTCTCTTTCTGCCTCTGCTGGGCAGACGTCATCTCCTTCTCTGTATCCCGGTGGACCACTTTGAGCGAATTCAGTTCTTCCTCAGCCTCGGCACGCATCCGGTCACCCACAGCTACCGCCACCTGGAGGTCAGCCTGGAACTGCAGCCACTCCTCGCGCTCAGTCTGCAAACAAACAATGTCAGTTAGCTAGATAGCTGCCAATCCAATCTTTAACTTTATTTTCCACACTCAAGCAGTCTCCCTTACATTTAGGTTCTCAGTTAAAATATAGTTTGTATCAGTGTTAACAAAGCTCTATTCAGTTCTGACAATCTTTGTGTCATTGCTGGGTAACTTGGTTGCAACATAATAAAATAAATGGGCATACACAAATACAAGACTGTAAAAACAATAAAAGTAATTAAAATAATAAAATAATAAAACAAATGGGTTCAAAGTGCATCAGCAGTATCTAAAAAATGTCAAGTCATCTTGGAGGTGACGCAACAATTTTTTTGGAATGACTCGTACACACACACACGCACCAACCCCCCCACACCCACAGCAAAACCTCATTGTACCCCAAAGGAAATGACTGCTAGCGCCCTACACACTGTACCTTCAGAGGCAGTGAGGTGTTTATATGATATGATCAAATGTCCATTTGGCTCTCGTTTATAAGGTGACTGTACAGTTGAACGGAATGAGCAGCAAGTCTTTGCAGGCTTAGAGGGAGTGCCACTAGCCTCACGAACCACATGTGGTACAACTGGACCCAGTGCCAAAGAGTTAGCTCCTAACAGGCCCTCTCTATTCAGATGCATCGCTATCAGCTCACATCGACTAACCTGGAATGTGTGTGTTTACCACTTTTACTCCCAACGGTTAGTGATGCACAGTGACTATTCAAACAAAACACACACACAAGTTCAAACAGGGAAAGCTAATCAGATTTCAGCATCACAGGCTATGACATCATCTTGTTGAGTGAAGCCAAGGGTGGATACCATGGAAGTCCTGAGTCCATGTCACCAAGACCATGGGGGGGGGGATCTCAATGGTCTACAGTGGTTCCCTCTCCTCATCGCTTTTCCTACCATCTGTATGATTGATATGAAAGAGAGACAAGTGAAAGCTCAGTCCTGTATTGTCTAGCTGAGTGAATATGAACAAGAGAGGATGCCACTCTAGACTATTGAGGAACACCCCACAGTGAGTGAAGTTTGTGGACATGCACAAACATTACCCCTGGGCCTCAAGCAGAATTGAAGGCACTAGAGTTGCAGAGCCAAAAGGTAAATGATACCAGACTATTGGGAAACACTGTTGAGAGCAGAACCTCTATAAAAGGGAGAGAGAGAGAGAGAGAGAGAGAGAGAGAGAGAGAGAGAGAGAGAGAGAGAAGGAGAGAAGAATAAAGCAGTCAGAAGCATGCACAGGCACATACTGTAGTGTAGTTTGCTCGAATGGAGTCAGAGTGTGTGTGTGTGTGTGTGTGTGTGTGTGTGTGTGTGTGTGTGTGTGTGTGTGTGTGTGTGAGAGAGAGAGAGCATTGCAGTGTGACCCAGAGAGGAACGTGGGAGTGTGTGGAGTGGAGGGGTTGGGTCGTTTGGTAATTAGATGAAGAATGGATTGAGACGCAGAGAAGAAGGCGAAACTGGAGCTAGCACATTCCCTCATCTGACCAGCGACTCAAGACCACAGCTGGGGCCTATTATGTCGTCAGTGGAGAGACAGAGACAGACACACACACTTCCTCTGTGTAGTGTGTGAATACACGCACACACTCTCCGTCTCACACTAATATTGTATACTGTATGTACACACACAGCATATTCTGTACCTCTCTCTTTAGGGACACACACACACACACACACACACACACACCTCCCCCTCTCTCTCTTCACCCCTATCGCTTTCACACACATTTTAAATGTGGTCTAAAACCCCTAACACACAGTTTGTACATGCACTGATTCAAAACCACATTATCACACAAGTCAACAGTTGTTTCACACATACACTATATGGACAAAAGCATTGGGACACCCGAACATCACACCCATTTGTGCTTGTTGAACTTCTCATTCCAAAACCATCTGCATTAATATGGAGTTGGTCCCACCTTTGCTGCTATAACAGCTTCCACTCTTCTGGGAAGACTTTCTACTAGATTTTAGAATATGTTTGCAGGGATTTGCTCCCATTCAGCCACAAGAGCATTAATGAGGTCGGGCACTGCTGTTGGGCGAGAAGGACTGGCTCGCAGTCAGCATTCAAATTCATCCCAAAGGTGTTTGATGGGGTTGAGGTCAGAGATCTGTGTGCAGGCCAGTCAAGTTCTCCCAGACCAAACTCAACAAACCATGTCATTATGGACCTCACTTTGTGTATGGGGGCATTGTCATGCTGAAACTGGAAAGGGCCTTCCCTAAACTGTTGCCACAAAGTTAGAAGCATACAATTGTATGCTGTAGCATTAAGGTTTCCCTTCATTGGAACTAAGAGGCCTAGCCCAAACCATGAAAACAGCCCCAGACGACGTGTCCACATACTTTTGTCCATATAGTGTGCTAGGGCAGAGACAAACTGCCTTCTATGTGCAATCAGACTTATTTTATCTTCAAAATAATGTTGTTTGTCTAAATTGAGACATTGTGTACACATTTCAACGATGAGCATCCTGTCTTTAGAGAGAGCTAGTAAGTAGTCAGTGTGTCCAACTAGAGCATCGTCTTGGGAGGGGAAACAGGAAGGGCCACTCCTCATCTCACACTGAGATAAAGAGTGTTGATTCTCCCTCTGACAGACAGACACACACTTTCCCTGAAGTACTGACCTACTGCCCCTCCACAGGCACAGCTGTACACACACACACACACACACACACACACACACACACACACACACACAACAAGGATGTTGGGTTTATGCCAGACACAGTCAGGAAGTGAGATGTGTGTGTGTGACTGTGTGTGTGTGTGTGTGTGTGTGTGTGTGTGTGTGTGTGTGTGTGTGAACCACCTGTCCCCACGCCTTAGTTCTCATACACACCCCGATTGCCTAAAACACACTCTTGGGGAACATCCTAACTCTGTCATGGGTCTTCTCCAGATTTCCACAGCCTTTGGCGCATGTGAAACAACCAGCTCCCATACAGTGAGACAGGCTTAGGTCCTCTACAGAAATACCTGCAATGTCTGTGTGGACACACACTTGGTGCTTACACAACTCCAATAGCCCTTATGATGTATACGCTTGTATGTCCAAACTAACACTAACACATGCGAAAACTAACGCACGCGCGCGCACACACACACACACACACACACACACACACACACACACACACACACACACACACACACACACACAGAGAGAGACACACGCGTGCACACACACACACACACACACACACACACACACACACACAGAGCAGAGAGAGATGGTATCAACCTTCTCCCAAATCCCCCACAATTGACTTTGCATTGCAAATTGCACTCACACAACCTTCATTCTGCATGTAAACATATTCAGCAGCCACAACCTCCCAGAAACAGAGATTGTGAGCTGGAGCCGGTAGAGCTGAGAGCTCATTCCTGGAAATAGCCAGCACTGTCCACCTGGAACTGATCCCAGAGCTGGGTTCTGAGAGCTATTAAATCCTCAGAACAAGATCAGCCCACCCCACCCCGCCACCCACCGTACAGACACAATGCCTGGTGAAGCGAGCGAAGGGATGGAGGAGGGGTGTGGGGGGAGGGGCAGTTAGAGAGAAGAGGAGGGGTGCAGGGGGAGTTTAGGAGCTGCAGTTGTGAGGTCATTGTTAAAAGTTTCTGTGCTCAGGGAGGGGGCGGTGAGGAGGGAGGAGGGGGGGGCGGTGAGGAGGGGGTGGTGATCCCTCAGATGTAGAGAGAGGCACTGGGAAAGGGGGGAATCAACGGTCCAACACAACGCCCACGCTCTAGCCAGGACTCGCAATGTGCCTGTGTGTGTTCCCTCTCCCTTTCTGACACACACTGAGACACACAATTTCCCTCTCGCCACCAAACAAAACACGTTTTGTCTCTTCAACAGCTGAATGTGGACCCCTCCTCCACACACATCTCTGAGAGAGAGAGAGAGAGAGAGAGAGAGAGAGAGAGAGAGAGAGAGAGAGAGAGAGAGAGAGATAGAGAGACAGGCAGACAGAGAGAGAGAGTGTTCATAAAATCAAGCTTATGTTGCTTACTTATACCGGCCTACTGAGGGACAATCTAAACACACTGTTAGACAGGCTAAAGGCAAGTTTCATATGCAAGGCTGACTCTGCTCTCTAGGCTTTAGCTCAGTCTGTATCCATCCCTAGGCACCCACGGGGATACTGAGGAGAGAAGGGGGGAAAAGAAGAAGGGGGGGGGGGAAGAAGGAGGAGGAGGGGGGGGGTCATATTCCAGCTGTTCCAATCTGTACCAGATCTGGAGGAACTAAGAGCCCCTGGGTTGAATACTTAGATGGGTGGGTCATGGTTTTGGAATGGTTTTGGTTTGACAGGAAATGACCACAATGAAAAAATCGGAATAATCGGAATGTCTGAGGATGTCTGTATGATGATGCTCTAAGAATTCTAATTCTGGTCTCCCCCCCACCATCCAGCCATCTAACCACAGGGCCTTTGATGGTCAGGAGGAGGGGCAGATGCAGAGATGGGGATGATCTCAAAGCGTTTCCTGCTGGGCCTCTCAGGAAGGGGGCCTAGAGGACAGCAAGACAGCAAGTCTCCCAGAGGCCTTCGCTGCTGCGCTGCCCGTTCCATGTCTGGGTGGAGGGTGTCTTTTGTTGGTGTTATCTCCTGGACGCAAGGCCACACGTGTTGAACCTTCGGCCCTAACCTCCGCCTCAGGGAGTGTGTCACGTCCTGTTTACATTTCTATACTTATCTGTTGAAAGCCTGCAGCAAGGGTCGCCAAGACACTTCCATTTATCCAAATATATCACACGACAAATGCTTAATATAGTTTAGTGTGTGGTAGTAACAATTAAAAGTATTCTTTCAAACCTACTAAACGAAAACAGCATGCTGACTTGCTGCCTTTAAGGCAGCAGGGATGCAAGTGTTTAATTTATGTCATAATATCTAAACATGCGTGTGTCAGGAAGAGAGGAGGAGCAGAGCAAAAGACTTTCCCGAATTTCCAGTTGGAACAGATGGACACAAGAAATTGTGTTGTATTGAAGAAATGTGCCCAAAGAAGGGACAATGCTAGTGTTTATAGACAGACGTCCGCCCGTATGTCCTGTGGTCAGTGTGTCTCACCTGCATGGTCTCCCGCAGACTCTGGATCTCAGACAGGAGACGCCTCAGCAGATCTGACACACACAGACAGACAGACACATACATTAGACAGACAGACAGACAGACAGACATATATCAAACATAGATGGGATGTCATCATACATAGGTACCAATGCACCTCTGTAGAAGCAAGGCCACCACATTATACAGTACTGTTGTTTCTACTCCTTACACATCAGAAGCCTCCCTAAGACAGTCCAATGTAGTTAGTACACTGTACGGATGTGCCTGTCTTACCCGCCACACTCATGGTTGAATCCTGACTGGGAGTGAGGCCCAGTACTGCCCTGCCCTCTTGGACCAGCCTCTCCATCTCTCCCTGACTGTCTCCAGACCCATGCCCCTCCAGCACACACTGGCTCAGACCACTGTCATTCTCCTTCCAGCTCTGCTTTGAGGGGGTTTCTGGGGATGAGGGACTACCCAGGGACAAGGGGCTCTTGGTGGGGCTCGGCACAGAGCATAGAGGGGCCCTGGGGGTAGAGTTCGACGGACCGCCGTTGCACCCTGACGCGACCCTCCCTTCAGCCGGCGTTGCATCACTTCCGACCCGGTTGGGTAGGGGGCTGACCCCAGGACCAATCACAGAGCGGTCTGGGCTGACTGACAGGGAGGTCTTTCTCTCCGGAGAGCTGTTGGTGGCGTTGGTGGTGGTGGTGGTGGTGGTGGTAGGGGTGGTAGGGGTGGCAGGGGTGGCGATACGAAGTGGTGGCCTCTTCAGAAGTGGGGCTGTGGGTGTCCGCTGGTCTTGAGGTAGGGGTGTGGGCAGAGGGCAGGTAGGCAGGTTTGCTGTGACCGGAGAGGTAGGGGGGGTGTGGAACAGATCCAGATGGGGCCCTGCACATAGAAGGGATAAGAGGAGAGATAAGAGATATTACCAGGAGCAACTGAGTGAGTGAATGAGGTACTAACTGACTGACACAGACTCACAGACACACACACACACACACACACAGATAAAGAGTGACAGTCGGAGAAAGGGAAAGTGAGAGATTGAGTGTAGCGGTCATGGGCTGTGACTCAACTGACATCGCCCCAGCCAGCCAGCCAGCCAGCCAACCCCCCCCCACCCCTCCCCACACACACACGCATAACTAGCCAGTCATTCTTAAGATGAATAGCCTATGGCTTGTCAGGAGACAGACATTCCTCTTGTGCTGCTGAATCTTTATGGCCAGTGGCCTCACACCCCTCTTTTGTCCTTGTATGAACGATGCCCTCATCTCTCACAGAAACGGATGGATATCATCCAGGATAAGACTTTACGACACATGTTATGCACAGCAATGCGTCACTATTGGGAACATCTCACCCCATAGGAAGCCAAGATGTGAGAGGCCTGCCCTATTGCCTCCCGCATGCTAACTCATAATATGTATGTGTGTGTGTGTGTGTGTGTGTGTCAGCCAGCATTAGGCTTCCCATGATTAATCCGTTGCCCTTGCGCTGAGCCGGGAAATTCTGCCGATTCATCACAGCTGGGGCAGCGGGGCCTGGTGAATCACACAGGGACGCGAGTAGAATGACCACTGGCTGAGCAATACACAGGAGAGGAGCCAAGATTCCTACTCCAACACATACACACGCAGTCTGCATTTCTCCCTCGATTTCATTCCTTGTCTCTATTCATGTATGCCTGTCTGTCCGTCTCTCTCCCTGTTGGCTAGAAGATTAAATATGTACATGTGAGCCTCAGGGTCTGTGGCCTTTGTTCAATAAAGACTTCAGAGACCGAGAGCTTCTCAGTCCAGCAACAGGATGTGGGGTGTCAGCTTTTGTGTGTGCGCGTGTGTGTGTGTGTGTGTGTTTGTGTGTTACGTATTGTCAAATATCTCAAACTCATCTCAAAATGCACATTGCCCAACATAAATTCCTAAAGGAGGGGTTTGAGGCCACAAAAACCTGAGGGCAAAACGATGAAAGAAACTAGCTAAACTAGCTAGTGTAGGGGTGTGTGTGTGTACATGTTTACCTGTGGGTCCATGGCCATCCTTGGTGGAGAAGTTACCCATGACGCAGGAGGAGAGTGGGCAACACACCAGTGGCTCTCACCTCTCTCTCTCTGTCTGTCTGTCTGTCTGTACAGAGCTGAGACCAAGGAGAACTGTTCAGTGTACAGACACATGAGCATGATTAAACAGATCAAATATCTTTGCACCATCATGTAATGTTCCACAAGGGACATGATGTCATCAATCTAATCAACAGTGACAGTGACAGCATTACTACAGATAACTCCACTTGTTTCATACAGAAACAAGTCACTGGAGGCTGACCCTACTAGGAAGCCTATGTCCAGGAAGAGAAATCATAATTTTCACCCTGTCTCAAAACTTCAGTCAAAAGTCAGTAGATCGCATGTTCATTTGAATGTTGAGTAGGTATGACGCAAAAACAACGTCAATGTGTTTGCATAAACAAATAAATTACGTTTAAGTCAAAGGAAGATTGATAACAAGAGCCCAAATCAGCTCAATCTAGATTAGTCATTAATGAGTGTGGTCAAAAAATACATGAATGGCACACTGGCAGCTGTTTATAATTACTGTTCAGCTTTAATTATTCCAATGTGTAACCTAGTGTAGGTCATTAGAGCACAAGTGACTTGGAGCGTTTAACTTGTAATGACCAACGTGTTGCCCAGGCTGGCTGGGTTTGAATTGTTTTTCTCTGTTGATAAACTGCATGCCTGAAGCGCATTGCTCTAAAGTCGCGCCTTTCTCCTCCAATTTACTTTTCATTCTTCATAACAATTATGCACATCTCAAAATCTGAAATGTAACTTATGTACAACGTACGTTTGTTGGAAATCAAATATTTGTTTTTATATCTAACAAACCCGTGACAACGAAATCAGAACGTTAGCGGAGTACATGAGTACACACTCCCTACCCTCTCTCTCGCAGATGGATGTCTCAAGCTTTTTAACTCTTACTAAAAAAGAATAACTGAGTACCCACCCCGTTCGAATTGAATATTTCTTTTGAATCCTTTTCGTCCTTCTCTTGATCCGTCGGTATAATCCGCCTGTTCTCCTGCACCTACCTTTCCGCTTTACCGCACATCTGATGTGACTGCGCTGGCCTGGACTTGGTGGGGCTGCGCACAACCAGAGCGTGGGGATAGAGAATTCTACTCCTGAGGTCCCCACCCAAGTCCCATGTTGTTCCCTTAATTTTCCCTACAAAAATCTCACAATGTCAAATTGTCATTTTAAACAGGGTTACACTTATATTAACTTTAATCAATCAACATATTCTATTCTAATCCCGACTCTGATCTTATTCTAACTGCGTCCACTAGGGGGCATAGTTGTACTACATTGGGCATGGAAACTCAAATCAAACCTGTCCTACCTAGGCCTAGACCAAAGTACCTTCTCTGAGACGTTGTGCATGTTTTCCTGGCACAAATGTAGTCTCATGACAAGGCTGATTCAGATACTTTCAGGTGAGTTTATCTGTAAAAAATAAAATAAGTGACATGGATTGAGAAATCTCCATATCAAATCTGACTTTAGACACCTGTCGTGATTTGTCTACCAATCTCTGTGAGTCTACTATTTCATTTTCAGCTAGAAGGCCCCTACTTTTAGTGCAATTTCGAATTAAACGTTGTTTAGCTGATTTGTTTAATGTTACTGTACCCCCAAGAACCAACTTGAAATGACAGAGAAAAAGTAGCCTTGAGAACCGATGGTTCTCGAGCCTAGGAGCCTATCTCCCGTTTCTGTAGCGTGAGGCGGATTGATGTACAAGTACACCCCCTGGACATGACGCTGGTATGTCGCAGGGTCTTACCCCCAATCCAACCCTTAATACTGAGTGCCAAGCAGGGAGGCATCGGGGACCATTTTTATAGTGTTTGGTATCACTCGGCCGGGGATTGATCTCACAACCTCCCATCTCTGGGGGGACACTCTAACCGCAAGGCCGCTGAGCTGGTCAGAAATGACTGAGAAAACAATCTCTTAATCCTCCTTGGCTGAGAAAGTCACACCTATGACGCTTCCTGACAAACAGGGTACCTTTCCTCGCTAAATAGAATGAATGACTCAATTAATTTCTCCTGGTAAAATCGAGTTCAATCCATTTGGAATTTACAACATCGTAAAGCCCCATTATTCCAACCTCTTTGGGTTCATTAACAGAATTTATGGCGTCATGTTGGAGGATGATGACCGTGAGTAGGACGGGGATACGCCGGCAGCTCTATGGGCCACGGCTAAGAGAGCTAAATGCTTCTCACTTGTGTTTTATGCCCATATCTGAAACAGCCACAAGAGACAGTGTGGAAATTGGGATGTAAAGACAAGGTTGGGCCACTCTAACTCAATAGCTGCCTAATAATAATAATAATAATAATAATAATAATAATAATACATTAGACTTATATAGCGCTTTTCTAGACACTCATAGACGCTTTACAAACTGAAAAGATCGAGTAGTAATGCTGGGGACACATGGGAAGGGGAGGGGGAGAGGGTTAACTGGTGACGGCAAGCTTGAAGAGGTGGGTTTAAATGTTGGGAGGGTGTTGGCCTGTCTGATGTGGTTGGGGAGGGCGTTCCAGAGGGGGCTGCGGCTGAAAAGGCCCTATCACCCCAGTTCCGGAGCTTGGTCCTGGTGGTCTTGAGGGTGGTTTGGTCTGCAAACCTGAGGCAACGGGAGGGGGTGTGGAGGTCGGCAGGTCGGCAAGGTAGGAGACATCTGCTAGATGTTATGGTTGTTCCCTCAATGAACAGAACGCTTTATCTCTTCTAAATGATCATGCGGATGCTACAACTCTCCATCTACCCTTACCCTTACCCTAGGTAAGATAATATGTACATGCTATACAATACAGTATGTTTCACTACACTTTCTATGTTTAGTCCAGGGATGGGGCTTCATGGAGGAGCTTAGTATCTGAAAGTTTTTGTTCCAGTCTAGCACCTGATTCAGCTATGTGTGTTCTGTTCAACCTCATTGGTTGTTCATTTGATGTGTTAGAACTGGGCTGGAGTAGTAGACTCCAGAGACTCACTAGTGTGGTGGATGATTTTTTCCAAGGGTTCCAGTCTGAGGTTGGAGATGGAGACACTGGTGGGAAAGCTGGCCCCAGTGAAGATATCCTACCTGTAGGCTACCTACCTACCTACCTACCTACCTACCTACCTACCTACCTACCTACCTACCTACCTACCTACCTACCTACCATGGAAAGAACTACTCTCAGCTAGGATGCATAGTATGACAACAACAAAGTGTACATTCATTTTAAAATCTTTACTTTCCACAGTAGAAGAACAGACAGGTTATAATATAACAATGATAGTTTAAAGACAGTCATAATAGTAGCAAACATGAATATAAAGCTTTCTGTCTCAGAAATCGAATTTAGGCCCATTTCATACAATATGTATGAGGTTCAGAGTCAGCATTACAGACAAAACACATGTAATGTGAGAGAAAGAGGGTGACCTTGTAGTGAACAAGAACATTTGAATGCAATGTTATGTTTTGAATCTGTACAGTAGTTTCTCTACAAATATGCACAATCAAATATTAATTCCATGACACATTTAAATGATTAGCTCTGGCAGCTGAATAAAATAGATCCTTTCTTTAGAGTTTAAGTGGCAAGGAGTGTGTTGCTGTGTGGATGAATTCTCTCACCTCCCTGATTGAGATCAATAAACTTCAGATTAATGTATGCCCACTGTAATCCTCTGCATCCATCAGAGCCAGGACCCCCTACAAACAACCTCATTGACTAAGGGTGTGTTCGTAAATACGCTCTGAGAGCGCCGGAGCGCACCGGGGGTGCTCTGACCATTCGGAAATTAACTGATTTCAGTTGAAACCAGAGCAGATTTCCAGAGCGGATTTCCGAACGCACCCTAAACGTACACACAGAGGATTGCGCTGAACAATCCCTTAGGGTTTGGGTCAGGCTTGATGAATGTTTCATAACTAGTTCTTATTTTTGCATTGTTGCTCAGACCAGTTACACATACATACATATCAAACGATAACCTGACAATTGTTCGCTTGGTTTTAGTGAGTATTTAAATCCTGTTACCTTATAATAGTTATTATGAATTTATTAATATTATTATTATTATTATTATTATTATTATTATTGTTAGGCCATTTATTCAGTCATCTTAATCTCAGGGAGGATTAGACACAGGAAAGGGATGAGGACAGAAGCAAAGGTTGGTTGTAGAGGTGCCAGCTATGTGATTTAAATGTATTTTAATTAATTAATTTAAAGTTAGAGGAAACACCATCAGAAATCTGACAGTTTGTTTGTGTGTCATCCCCCACTCACTCATTATTTTCTCGAAATGCAGATCTTATGCAGGTGAAGTGGAACACACTACCAGCATAAGGTGTTGCAGCTTTAAGACCATTAGCCCCCATGGGTTTATGGGTGTCTGTGTGTGTCTGTCATGAGTGAGGTGGACTCACTGACTGACTATGATGCCAGCCCTGTGATGCCCTGTGATGCACGGGCCAATTAGCACATCTGCTGAGAGGATTAGGCCCATTTGTTGGTGACCTCCAGTGGCAATAGTGACGCTAATCTTCTGCTGCTAAAAACCTCAGGGCCGCGGCCGCTGACGCTCTGACTTGGCAGACACATGTAGGAGGTCACGGGGCTCTCCTGCTTACTGCAGAAAAGGTTTACTAGATGACAGCTTGCCGATGTCTGACCTCTCTACCTGCTGCAATGTAACCCCCCCCCCCCTCCAAAATCTCTTCTCACATTTCTGAGATGTACAATCCTGTTTATTTAGAAATACATTATTACCTGTGGCGTTTGACAGCGGATGATGGTAGACATATTTAATGTTAAGTTTCCATGTTGCATTTACTCCCCTTGATGGTATATGACGATATAACTGTATAGCAGCACAAAACAACCCACAATCTAATCCGAGCAGTTATTATGTCATATTATTGATGGATGTGCCATTTTTGATGGAGAGCATTGACTGGGTTTCGGAACACCATAAAAATAAATCTGCACTCCCTGTCTAACTTTATATACAGTATCTAACGTCTTTATCTAACACGTTGGTGTTGGTAAAGCTCTCTGAGTGAGAGATACACTAGAAATTCAGCGATAGTCATTGAAAAAGTCCATTGTATCTCTGTTGTTCTTAAATCGTTCCAACTGCATTTACAATAACAATTAGACAATAATCTGAATCTGATGCAGGGCGCAGCACCCAAACTGTGTTTACAACAGGGCCCAGCATCATCCTCATTGGTCATCCCTAATACCTGATTATTTACAAGGCCTTTAATCAGGATGTGGTTTTCCTGTGGCCGATGCCATTGGTACATACAGGGGAGCATTCCTATCTTACATCACTTGCATGTGCAAAGACTGCAAAACACCCTTCAATATTCCTCGTCATTATGACCAAAATGTAAGGGAACTGACATCCTATAGGAGAGAAGAATGATACTGTATCACTTGAGACACGGTAAAAATGAAACCTGTGTCTTTCACTACAGCATCTGACAGACGGCCCATGCCAGGGCCCAATGATAGATGGCTGCTGGTCCTTATCCATAGGAATCAATTGAAGTCGTTGGCCATCGACAAGCTAACCCAGCACTTGCGGATGGCGATCTGCCTGAGTGAAACGGGAGGGGCTGCCAACCATCTGTGTACCGAGGGACCCAGCCAAGTGTCTTTTCACAAAGCTTCCCAAAGGCACACAGTCTCAAAATGCAGCTACTCAGATAGGCTTTCATAGCTAAACCCTTTGAGCTGTTGAAACAACATGTTGAACTATTCATCCAATCAGTCATTTCAAATCCATGATCTGGCACATAGTGCACCTAATGAAGATAAATGCTGAACCTCACACTCTCTCACTACTGACTAAGTAAGCAACGGTCTGCTCTTGAGCCGATCGAATGATACAGGAGTTGTGTTGAGAGTGGCTAGGCAACATTTCCTTTCCGTTTTGAGTTTTTGTTGCATTTATTGTCCATTGATTATGTATGTACAGTATGTCTGCCAGCATTTCCCTTTTTAACTTGTCATGGTTTTAACCTTTTGTCCATCTTTGCCCCAGGAAAGTGAGAACTGAGTCTATACATTTCTGAAATATACTCTCCAAATCTATATCGGAGGTTCCTGATTCAAATTCAAGGCACTTCCTGCATAGCGAATGATGGAGGCTGGACCTCAGGACAGACACTGGAGTGAGAAGGTAGGTCCATCACCCTCCTCTATACTGAGGGGCCCTCGGTGGCGTTGTCGGTCTGCCGGCCCACTGCAGCACATGGGCCGAGGGCCTGTGGTGGAGGGATAGCGACCTGGAGCTGTAGCAACACACCCCGATCCCGAAGGCCCCCAGGAGCAGGGCCAGACAAGGCATAGCGGTGTCCCCCTTCTTCTGGTTCATAGTTCTGGACTACCTGGTTCTGAGGGGGGAGAGAAAACACCAAGCATTAGGAATGATGTGGTTAGACATGGTTTCGTCTGTCTTCAATAACTGCATGTTGAATGTCATGTTTTTTCATCATGGCATACATTCTGGATGATAATGTGAAATGTATGGCATTCATGATTATGGTTGCTCAACTTTTGCATAGGGCCTTCCAAAAGAGGTTGAATGCCAACCATGGGAATAAAATGACTGACCAAGGTGTTGACTGACAAAATCTATAGTGCATTCATTGAACATTATTTACCATATCCTTACATAGCTAGAGTATCGGCATGAATAAGAGGGTGTTAGGCTGCAGTTGCTTGCACAGAACATAACTTCACGGTCTCTCTCATAACAGAAGTCCAGACATATTGTATGTACCAACCGACTAAGCCACAATATCCCCATAACCTCCTAACCCCAACCCAAGGGATTAACACGACATCTTCTCTCATTTGCCATATTGTATCTGTGAGAAAACAAAGACTCTCCTATTTTGCAAAACGGGCAATTTCCTCACAGGCCCCAAGACGATCATAAAAAGCAAAGAAGAGGAAATAATAGAGACCACAAGTCAGTGCCTCACACTGTTGGGCAGGCATTCCTGACGCTCCCTCACAGAGTTATTTTCTACTCATGAATTAATGGTCCGCGTCCATTTCCCCCTAATTTGTTACGGCAGTAAATAAAATGTGCTAAAGTTTTGTGAGCTAAAACAAGACGAATTAAAGCTGATAAGTGAGACAAAGGGCATGAATGTTTTAGGATAGAAACTGAGTTGAATATTGTATGGCGGTCAATCACACGGCAAGCCCATGGCATTGTTTGCCAGGATATTCTCATTCCACAGATAGTAGTAGTCGATCCATTTAAAAAAAGAGAAACTTCTGGAGAGAAGTTAATGATACATGATGATATTAGACTCAGAAAAGCAATCTGTGGTTGTAGGTTACGACACATTCTCGTCTTTTGGTCCGCATATCGACAACCAATCAAAATGTTCAGACTTTTTTTTTAAAATACCGAACTACGTTAGTTGCTAGTCAAGCCAAAATACTGCAACGCAATGGATTCGGTGAGTAGTACCCACTACTACCTAGTTAACCATAACACTACTTTACATTGTTAGCAGACGCACAAAACAAGCTGTGTTAGTTGACTAGCGATGTGTCATTGATTTTCAACAATGCGGAAATGTATTCACACTTTTCAAAAGAAAAGTCAGATCATTACATCATATCCCAATATGAGGACCACAGCATTAGAATGTGACACATGTACTATCCCAATTTCCCCTACAAGCACGCATAATGTTGAAGAGAGAGGTCGGTTTTGTTATTATAATTTTTGTTGTCGATTTTGGGTGGCCCCCTCAATGTAACTGTTCCGTAATGTTGTTCCACCCTGTGCCTTTCATCTGAAAATAACATTGATCCGCCCCTGCACAAAGGTTTCAGACCACTGTTAAATATGAGCATCTATAGACCATCCAACTCGCTTGTCGATTATCAGAAATGGAGGTGGTGGTGGTGGTAATGTGATGATGCCCAAATCCACCCGAAAACCTAACATACCAAAATGGTGTGCACTGGCACCAGGCTAAACGCTAATTGTATCCTCCACAAATTGCTACAGCATGATGGGTAATGCAGTCTTTGACCTCATTGTCCCCTCTGGCTAATGGCTCCAGAATGAGGCCATAAGCATGAACCAGACACCTGGCGAGTCCTTCTCTGAATGGGGCCACAGATGGCGGCACTCATGTTTAATGGTTCACCGCTGCTGTGATACTCTACACAGACTCAGACAGGCTCAGGCTAGTTCTGCCAACAAAGCTGTCTAACTCAGTTCTAAGTCGTATCACAGCCCTAGAATGAAAACAACTCCACTCATTCTTTTGAGTTCTTTTTTCTGAGTGGAGCAGTCCCACTCATATTTTCATTTTTATTGTGATAGACAGTGGAGATTTGACAGGAAGGATGGGTGAGAGAGAGAGAAGGGATGGCATGCAGGATATGTCCGCGGCCGGAATCGAACTGGGAACCCTGCGGCTACGTGGTCGACGTAGCCTGCTACGCCACCTAAGCGCCCCAACTCCACTCATTCTACCATATACTAGGGTCATCCTCCAGGGTCATGGGAAAACCCCAATTGATTTCCTCAATCCCTTATCTCCATAACAACCTAGTGGCAATTCAATTAGATTAGCATGCTCAGCGCTATAGTCAGATATGGTGGTGTCAGAGGCTAAGTTGATGGTGGATATAAGCGAATATAAGTTCCACACGCGCAGATATTAACTTCGCAAGCGCAGAAATCAGTTTCACACGGTCATAAATCCACCTCGCGGGCGCGCAGTTGTGTTTAACACGCCCATAATTGCGCGCGCGAGTTTCTCTCTGCCTCCCGCGGCCAACTTTTTTACGCGAGGGGTTCATTTCTGCTCGAGGAGATAAAATGACTTTTGACAATTTGTGGCGGATACCTAGATACTAAGATACCATTTTATGATTGGTGTGGTCACCATTATCATTACATGCTAATGACCATCCCTCCATCTAGGGCATTAGCAAATGTCATGCAGTACCTCAAAAAGACTGTCAATTAGATACATTTAGTTTAAAAAGTAGCCAATGTTAAGTGCATGTTTTCCAACCTGGTTAAGAATTGGTCTTGGGGTCGGGGTTATGTAATTGGTGTACTAATTGGTGATCAAGTTAGCCGGCTGTTTCAAATGTCATGACATCTACCAGAACAAACACAGGACATGGGCCAGACGTGGCATTTCACTTTTCTGCTAATTAGGAGTGAGGAGGAGGCAGTGTGATGCTACTTACAATTAGGTCTCCATGCTGCCATACAGCACTATCAATATCACAATCAATAATGACATTATCATGCTCACTCATGGAAGAATGATCAACTGCTTCTTTATTAAAGTATGAGTTGGCAGAATGTGGAGAATGCGTCCTTTGAGTGCCATATGTTGCATATCAGGTGAAGGATGTAGCGTATATGAAGACAATAAAATGAACAATTAACCTCGATACAAACCAAACATTTTATTATCTACACATTAGCATATAAATACAGCACAATATGAACGCTTTCACAGTAATACACGGTTAAACATTGTTTTGTGGGAAAAAAGTACAAAAATACTTTCCTAAAAAACCCAAAGAACATAAGCAATAGTGACCTGCAGATCAGGTGGGTTAAGGTCCAATTCTATGAGAATTTCTATACAGTGGGGAACTTAAGTATTCAATACATAAACAATTGTTTTATTAAAAATATTCCCATTACAGTTATTCATATGAAATTCATACCAGGCATTGGTATTAATTCAATAAATACAATTAAAATAAAATTGAACATTCTACACTTTATTCTAGGGTATTTTGTGTAGATCAGTGTCAACACATCTCAATTAAATCAAATTAGTTTTGTTGTGTGTAACACAACAAAATGTGGAAAAAAGTCCAGGGGGTCCAGGCGAGTCTCTACAAACAGTGTTTATGGTTATGGTTTGAGAGTCAGAGGTTTGGGACAGGGTTTCAGCAGTGTACTGTACATCTCTCAACCTCCAGACATTTTCTGACAGTCTTATGGCTTTGTTGTCGGTAGACATGGCTAGGACAGTGTTATGGGTGTGTTGTTGATTGGTGTGTCTCTCTGCATAGGGAGGATGTCTGTGATCCAGTAGTGAAACAGGGAAACAACTGCAGTGGCCTCATCTGGAAAAACAACAACAGAAAAACATTATATCTCAATTTGATTCAATTGAAAAAGCAACAGTGACATAGAATATCATCATCATTAAATGACAGTGTTCAGTGAGCTGTGTTAGTTTATGAATGAGATGGGGGGGGGGGGGTCCTAAATATAGTTCTATGCAATGTTGAAGACTAGCGAATCAAATCTCCCTGTGTTCTCCAGTGACCCTGACCTTCACACTGGTTTCATCTTTTCTCCCAGGCATCTGAGAATTCTCGTCTATGGCCGATCCTGTCTAGAGCATAACATACCACATTCCAATAATTGACTGACAAGTTGATTGCATGGCAATAAAACAATTATATTATTATTATTTATATTAATGAGATGGAGGTGGAGTGTGTCGGTGTCCACATCTCCGAGGACCTCTCTTGGACCCCCAACTCCTCTTTCCCGGTCAAAAAGGCGCAGCAGCGACTATACTTCCTGAGGACATTAAGAAAGGCCAGCTGTCTCCCAGGATTCTGTCCAACTCCTTGCCATACTGTACCTATCACTATCACGTTTTATATTACTATTATTATAATATCACTGCTGGTTAGATACTAAACTGCATTTCGTTGTCTGGTACTTGTACTCTGCAATGACAATAAAGTTTAATCTAATCTAAATCCATAGCCGAGCACACAGTGAGCTCTCCTGGCAGCTTGTTAGTGTCATGGTAGTTGAAACGAGGCAGGGTGGATGGTTATATTGAAAGGTGGGGTCAGGTGAAGACAGATGAAGGGAAAGGGGCTGCTGACATGAACAGGAGAGGACAGTTAAGGTCAAGTATGCATGGGTCTACATACAGTCATGGCCAAAAATATTGGCACCCCTACACTTCTGTCAGATAATGCACCACTTCTCCCAGAAAATTGTTGCAATTACAAATGCTTTGGTATTCACATGTTTATTTATTTTGTTTGCATTGGAATAACACAAAAAAGCAGAGAGAAAAAGCCAAATTTGATATCATTCTACATTCGGACTCCAAAAATGCACTGGACTAACTTAATATTTGGTAGCACACCCTTAGGAAAAAATAACTGAAATCAATCGCTTCCTGTAACCATGAATGAGTTTCTTACCCCTCTCTACTGGAATTTTGGACCACTCTTCTTTTGCCTAATGCTCCAGGTCTCTCACATTTGGAGGGTGCCTTCTCTCAACTGCTGTTTTGAGATCACTCCACAGGTGTTTGGACTCATTGCTGGCCACTTCAGAACTCTCCAGTGCTTTGTCTTAAACCATTTCTGGGTGCTTTTTGAAGAATGCTTTGGGTCATTGTCTTGCTGGAAGACCCATGACCTCTGACTGACGGAGACCCAGCCTTCTGACACTGGGTCCTACATTGCGGCCCAAAATGATTTGGTAGTCTTCAGATTTCATGATGCCATGTCCACAGGACGTTCTCCCAGAATGATTTTAGCTTCCCCAGGTAAGTTTTTGCAAACTCCAGTCTGGCTTTTTTATGTGTCAGTAGTGGGGTCCTCCTGGGTCTTCTACCATAGCGTCCTATATAATTCTGATGGCGACGGATAGTGCAAGCTGACACTGTTGTACCCAGTGTCTGCAGTTCAGCTTGAATTTGTTTGAAAGTTAATGGTGTTTTTTTTTATCCAGCGTTCGAAATCCTTTGTTGCAATCTTTCATCAATTTTTCTCTTCCGTCCACGTCCAGGGAGGTTAGCTACAGTGCTTATTGATGACATAAACTTGATGACGTTGCGCACAGTGGACACAGGAACATTAACCTCTCTGGAGATTCAGGTTGTCCATAATTTTCCACATTTTGGTTCTCAAATCCTCAAGACAATTCTTTGCTCTTCTTTCTTTTCTCCATGCTCAATGTGGTACACACAGACACACCACACAAAGGTTGAGTCGACCTTTCTCCATTTTAAATGGTTGCAAGTGTGATTTCTATATTGCCAGCACCTGTAACTTGGTGAGTTTAAATACAAATTGAAGGAGCATTACATTCTTGAAATACAATTATTTACAATATATTACAATTTTATCCAGTCCATTTTTGGAGTTCTGTGTGGAATGATGTCAGATTTGGCTTCCTGTGTTGTTCCAATGCAAACAAAATAAATAAACATGTTTTTTCTGGGAGAAGTGGTGCATTATCTGACATAAGTGCAGGGGTGCCAATATATTTGGCCATGACTGTAGGTAGGTGAAGGTGAGTATGGACAAGACCAGGGGGTCAGGAGACAACAGGTAAGACCACTGACCAGGTGTGAAGGCGGAGCTGTCCTGCAGCTCCTCCAGTGCTTTGGCCAACCGTCCCGTGTCCTTCTGCTGCACCAGGGCCTTGAGGGTGTGGAGCTTGGTCAGGGCAGCGGGGGGCGCTGTTCCGCTGGTGATGCTGGTCAGAAGACTCTCTACCGCTACGGGGGAAACACAAGGCGAGCCTACAGGTGATGAGCCTAGAGATTGTGGAAGATTGGAGAAGGACAGTTAAAGGGTTAAACATCAATGGGGTTATAACATCACTATGTGGTTGAAGGCAGTATGTGGATCACCCAAGGGTTAGGATTATCATTGAACTGAATCCTCTTCATGGGCAGCAACAAAAGGATTTTTTTTAGTTCACCATTATGTTCCATCGTATTTTCACCATTTTAACTGCAGCAAAAAGCCTTTGTCTTCAACATTCACGTTCTAGTCCTGTACTAAAAGGACAGGTCTAAATCTTCTAGACTAGGCCTACGTCTTGGCTGCACCTCAATGCCACTGTGCTTAAGGTATTTTTTTCTACCAATGTCTACTAAAAAAGCTACACGATGCCATGCACTATTCAACAGTGGAAGGGCATAGGCCTATGAGTTGACAGGATATGGGAGGATTAGTAGTAGCAAAGCCTCTTTGAAGGAAGCTGGTTCACTCTATCGCCATCTTGGCAACACCTCTTATTTCCAATAAGGAGACCAAACGCTATATTTTTAGACAGGTCGTCTATGGGAAGGCTGGACAAAAACTCCACTCGCACCAGAATGATACGGATTAGCCTTTCTTGCTTTCGGCTTTTTAGTTGTTGTCATGGCTTGAAAAACAAAACACTCAGTTTGTCTCTGTTCTAGCCTTCCTAGCCTCCCGCTCAAGTCTTACACATGCATTGCTGGGGAAACGGCGCATGAAAGACGCTACCCTAACAACGTTACCCTAGCAACGACGACTGTCAGTCACACTAATCTATAACTGTGTGGTAATTGGTTTAGAAATGTATCCCCATGTGGGACTGGCGCCATCTCCCCCGTCTCTCGCAAACCCCCCCAAACAATAGCAAATCTATAAGGGAGTGGCGTATCTCTAGTATACACACTCTCTGGTAGTAGTCCTAGCATACTCACAATCTGACAGAAACAGATCCAGTGTGGTTCTGAGGAAACCCAACACATCAGCAGCTCTCCTCTCCCTCATCTCTTCATCTTCCTCCTCCTCATCCCCATCCTCTTTTCTCTGGTAGGTGAACTCCAGAGCAGTAGCCCGAGGCACCAGGCCCAGAGAGAGCAGCTTCTCCTTGTGAAGTTTCTTCTTCAGCTTCCTCCTCTTGTTTTTGCTGATCTGCTCTCCCCCCTCCGCGGGTGTCTTCCCCGTGTGAGGTACACCTGTGTTAGCAGGACCCCCTGTCCCCTCCTCTGCTGTGCCCCTTCCCGGAGCTAAAGCATCTGCCTTCCTCTTCTTCCTTCTCTTCCGTCTCCTCTTCTGTCCCTCTTCTACCTCTTGTTCCTCGTTGCTGTCATGGATGCTCTCATCTGAAGGGGCAGAGAGAAAGTGGGTGTTAGTTTTCATGCTTTTCCCTAACAAATGACCTTAGTGCCTACTCCTAAATTGGGGCTGCTCTAACGTTGGCAAAACGTATTATTATTCCTTGCCATCGATATTCATCAGTGAGTGAGTTACATTTTTATTTTAATGGTGGAAGCTCAAGCTGATGTACCCTACTGTAATGGATCGATAGATGGGATAGATGGATGTAGAGAGTAGTACAGGGGTCATAGAGGACTGCACCAGCTGCCAGCTGTATAAAAGCTTGAGCACCCACCCACACACACAGCCACACAGCCACACACACACACACACACACACACACACACACACACACACACACACACACACACACAGAGTGTAAAGGCTTTTCCAGAGTAACTGGTGGGTGGCCAGTCTGGGAGTTGGAGCAGCTGAGATGTAGCAGTTTGACCACTCTCAGCAAGATCCACTTAAGAACCCCATACACACACATTTCCGCTCGCATGTACACAGCACTGTATGCATTGTGCCACACACACACCCTTTTAGCAGTCTCCTTCCCTATGAGAGGGAAACAGGCACCATATGGACAGCTGTGCAGAGAGAGAGAGAGTACATAATGGTATAATGGCTGTCTTGAAAGAAATAGCATGTTAGCTATTCATTTTCAGCTGTGAACCGAGATGGAACTTGGCCATGGCGCAAATAAATAGCCGGTAATGATTATTCACAACATTTCCATAACACTAATCCTAACAAGCGTGTATGGACCAATTTGCTGGTGGAGGCAGTATGGGAGTGCTGCAGCAGAAGCTGAGATGGGGCTCGATAATAGATGCTAAACGAACGCAGCAAATGCGCTTCAGCAAATCCAGTTCAATCGATCATAGTTTGAAGACACAGGCTGCAGAATGAGGATGCCAGCAGAGCTTGTGTGTGTATTCCGTCACCATCGCCACACACACCGACACAAGGTGCACATTCAAGATGCAACAGGTGATCACTGCCGTCATCCCATGGAGCTGAGTAGCTCCCTCTAGTGGTCAGGTAACAGTGAGTGATTAAGCAGCTGTTGTGTTTATTGACCTCAACTAAGAGAGAAAGAGATATCTTTTTTCTGTGTGTGTGTGTGTGTGTGTGTGTGTGTGTGTGTGTGTGTGTGTGTGGTGAAGATAGTTCACAGTCTACTCTAAGGTTAAACATGTGACTTGGAAGTGTTTAGATTAATAGGGCTCTGTTCTTGGGCCGCTACTGTTCACCATCTACCTCCTTCCACTTGGATAGATCATTCGGAAACACAGCCTCAATTTCCTCACCCGCACTAAACCCTGGCAGCACATCACCCCCACCATGCAACAACTTCACCGACTCCACCTAAAATACAGAATCTCCTTCAAGGTCCTCCTCCTCACCTTTAAGGCAGTCCATGGCCTGGCTCCTGCCTACCTAACTGACCTACTCCACCACTACACCCCTTCATGTGGTATCCTGAGCTCCTCCATTTTTCTTTTATCTTGACTACGATTTTATGTCTTTGTATTTTTTTTTTTTGTGTGTGTCCTTAAGTCTGAGAAAGATGCTTTTGAATTAAATATATGATTATTATTATGTTTATTATTAACAACAACAACAACAACAATAATAATAACAATAACAATAATAATAATAATATATTAATAGTAATAATAGGCCTACTACTCAGGACATCCAAGGCCTCTATACAGGATAGATCTAAACCACTGCAGAGGTATCAGTCTTGGCTGAGGCGGTCCCTGGCCTCACACTTCCTCTCTAAGAACAGCTAGGCCTTGATGGCCTAGCCATCTTCCTATCTAATTCCAGTTGACACACGGATGTCCCGATCCGATATTGATATCGCATATCGCCACGATATTGGTCCTGAATGCTGGATCGCAGATCGCACCAGAAAAAAAATAGGCAGCGATCTGGGGCTCGCGATCCGGCGTAGTAGTCAGTGGTCACGGGCATGAGAGTTGGCTAGTAGCTACCTGTGTGTAATGAGTCTGACAATGTCATGTTGCCAGCTGGTGAAATCATAATCCATTTGCTTACGTAATTTTTCGTTTGTTTACATAGTCTGAAACTAAGGATGGTAAGCTTTCAAATGATGCGTCATACATTGAAATCGGAAAAAAATTCAAGACGACACAAGTATTTTAATGTTTGTTTGTATCAATGTTTTGCTCAAGAATGGTGACTGCTAAAAACGCTGCTAACAGCTAGCGGCTAACGTTTCGTTCTAAAACGAAAGTATGTTTACAAGCCAGGTATCACTTACCGGTAACCTCTGGCAACAGTGAATCCAACCCACAGATTATAAGTATTTAGTGATCGTTAAACTGTTGTATATTATATCGAGTGGTACTTTAAAACTTCCAAGTTGCCTGTTATAAAAAAAACGAAAAGCAGATATTGTTGACACCCCTTTGATTCTGCAACTGGTTTCTGGTCTCAGGCTACACTTTTAAAAAGGGTGCTATAATTGATTTGCCATTTGTAAGAGAAGATAAATAGAATAAAAACATGAAGGCACTAAAACTAGAAATCAGACAGTAACTCTTTTTATTTTTTCTACAATGCTGAATGCTGCTTTAAATTGTTTTAACTTTAAACCAGTTGGTCACTGAGTACTGCAGAGTACTGGTTTTGTTGCTTGAATAAAGGCTGGCAGTCTTTAATAGCCAACTGTTGTTGTGGACTATATACTGGGGAAGTATTTGTTATTATTCAGGAGTAAAACAATAAATACAAATATCGGATTGATATCGGTATCGCAGATACCTGAAGCCCAGGTATCGGTATCGGTAGTGAAAAAATGGGATCGGGACATCCCTACTTTTCAATCCAGAAATTGTATCTATAAATGGATAAAACTAAGCTATAACTACTAAGCTATAACTTTATCCATACAAAAACTGTTGATATACTAAACTATTTATTGTGTCACGTGAGTATTGAACAGTTTCTCTGTGCCCCCTTTTTCCTGCTCTTGTTTTTTGGTAAATATTTATCACAGCAGCATCAACATGTGTGTGCACTCGGGTGTAACGGTTGGTGGGTACTGCAGCCCAGTACGGTCACCTCGGTACACAGTTTATGTGAAGTCAAACTCTGTATTACATACACTGGGTGTGCCATGCCCCGTTGAAAATTCTCATAGAGGCTTTGGCACGAACACCAAGAAGCACGGATTGACGAGTACTCAAGCAAGCAAGTGTAGGATACAAAATAATGTAGAATTGTGTCCTGTGTGTATGGCACCGACTTCAGAACCGGCTATGTGTACGATCGTTAGGATCAAAGTAGATGGTCCTATGTAGGCTTTTCCAAACGTAATTCAGCATTAACTGTCAAAGCACATGACTAAATACTACCATGATCCCTTTTGTGAATCAATTGGGCCACTATATTCCACATGTACACTGCACATGCAATACAAAAGCGGAGAAAACGTTTTTGGGAGTGACACTTTGATGAGATTTCTTTTTTTAAAGGAAGTTTTAAGCCCCAGGCAGGAGTGGCAAATGAAAGGTCCCGGCTCCAAACACAATACGTGGATGAGAGCCACGCAAGCCAATAGGCCTACTGATTTAGCCTCATTTTTTCCCGGTTGAACCTAACCGTGATGCAAAAACCGAGGTACGAACGGAACTGTCTATTTCCAAATATGTAATATTTATGATGACTGCTGAATTAGTTAGGCCTCGGCCTAATTAAAAATAGAGGGGAACAGCGGGTCTATGTATAGCTCTACACGGAGAACAACATCTATTAAGCCTTGACATGAGTCAAAGAACATATTTGCCAAAGTAAATGTTAAGGGACAGAGGGGCACCTACCCTCCCAGATGTGCTGTCATGTCTTCACTTTGTTTTTCCATGGTAACAACAGGTATTCAAGATGGCATTGTACCTGCAAGCTAAGCAGAGCCAGAAAACAACTTATATGATGCCAAGTTGCAAACCCCCCAAGATTACAAGGAGAAGCTACTACTAATCAGGAAAAAAATAAAATAAAATTCAGAGGCAAGCTGAGGTAAACTCACCAGCATCCAGGGGCTAAACTCTGCTTCTATTCCAATTCCCCAGTTCTTACCACCAAGAAAGTATGCTTACTTTGAAGTCCCCCTCTGCCTCTTCAAACATTAATAGCACTTAGCTAGCCAAGCAAAGTGGAATAACATTGATAATATACTATATAATACACTAGACTAGTCCTTTCTCTTACTAGGCAAATGTATAGCAGCTTCATTTGGTCTTTTCCATTTGGTAAGCATTCAATTATGGAGTGCTATCACTGTGGGAATAGGAAAGGACTCTTATTCAGTTTTCCCAACTCCGAAGTATTGCCCAAACCTTGTCACGCAGTGACTATAAATCTCATCAGTTTCAGTCAGGTAGATGTGCTTAACTGGCAGGCAGTGAGTGTAATGGATATGGACGGACACTAATGTAGTGTGGGTACCCTGTCAAGAGAGCTTATCACTTTTTGTTTATCCAGCTGTTTCATGCCAGAGGATTGAGGCAGCTTCTGTTCAGTAAAACTCAAACTGTCCTCTCAACTGCTGCACCCGGCTATACTGTACCTCAGAATACTGATCCCATCAAATCATATCACAGAGCCCCCGCAAAAATACAAACTGTTGTAATAATCGAATGACAACAGTGTTATGTCAACATCATCGAAGCAGTTGAGCATTGATGATGTTATTGGGATTCCTGCACCACAGAGGCCATATAATAACATCAGCAATGTCCACAGCAATGATAATAAATGATACCAGGTTCTCTGAAACAACACACTCATAATGGCTGCCCTGCTGCAATACGGGCACAGAGATCAAACTGCTTCCATAAAAAAAATAAAGCACTTGACACCCCCTTCCTCACATCTTTAGGATTCGGCAGTGAACATGTACTCAGGTACACATACCTGGACATAAAATCGATTTGCAAAAAAATAAAGATATATATAATTGTATTTTATATTTTTTTACAGGCTTTGTGGTGCTACTTTGATCTGGTGAAAAAATGGAAGCAGCGTTTTTTGCCCTCAGCTTTGAGAGAGCAGGCTGGATCTCTCTCTCTCTCTCTCTCTCTCTCTCATATACTCACAGCCACTCTATCTCTCTCTCTCTCTCTCTCTCTCTCTCTCTCTCTCTCTCTCTCTCTCTCTCTCTCTCTCTCTTTCTGTGACTATATTACTATGCAAATATACCAGCAGTCATCAATGTCACAAATAGCTGGCTCCCCAGCTAACTTTGCTAGCCCCCTCACTCACATATTATAAATACACAATAAAATAGACAATTAATCCGGTTGGGAACAACATGACTTTTCACATCTCGGAATCAAAATATCTCACATTGGCTTTTCCCTAACTGGCCAGGAAGAGACAATCAGGGAGAGTGATTGTAATGTTAGAGCACACAGTCGAACTGCAGAGACCCCGTAGTAAATCCCCTAGCTTTATGGCGCATCTCCGACCTCAGAGACAGTCCATAAATGTAAGATTACAGCCCTCTTACCAGCTGTGTCCTCCCCAGTATTTACGCCTGCTGGCTGGGAGGGCATGACAGATCCCAGTGCACCTGTCTGGTACTCTGCAGGGGGAGGCAGGGCTGTGTACACTCTTCTGCTTGCTGGCTGTGGCTGGGTGGGGATCATCTGTCCATCTCCTGAGACAATAGTTGGTGTTAGATTGAGTGGACTGGTGGTGGTGAGCAGGTATAATCATAATGATTATCAGGTGACCCCCAGGATGTTGGTAACTATAGGCCAATCAGTATTTTACCCATTATCTCCAAGGTCACTGAGAAGTGGGTTACAGAGCAGCTCGTTCACTTTTTAAGCAATAGCCCATTTCCCCTTCATCCAATGCAGTTTGGCTTTAGGACCCTACACTCTACAGAAACGGCCAACTGCTACTTCCTAGAAAAGGTCAAAGGTATGGTTGATAGAGGAGGTGTTGTAGGTGCTGTGTTTTTAGATCTCCGCAAAGCCTTCGACACAGTCAATCACCAGGTCCTTATCACCAAGCTGTCTGCCTTTAACTTCTTGCCATCAGCCCTTAAATGGTTGGACTCATATCTCAGTGACAGAAATCAGCTAGTCCAGATAAACAATCAGCGCTCACCTACCATCATGTCTTGCACCGGGGTACCACAAGGCTCCATACTTGGCCCACTCTTGTTTAGCCTATATATCAACGACCTACCATCTGTCTGCCCAGAAGTGCATGTACAAATGTATGCTGATGACACTGTTTTGTATGTGCATGACAAGAACAAACACCTGGCAGCTGCCAAACTTAGCTCTGCTATGGAAAAGGTCACCAAATGGCTCAACAGCTCTTGCCTCCAGCTCAATGTTAATAAAACTGTAGGAATGTTCTTCTCCAAACAACACAATATGACCACGGCAAACATAACCATTTCAGGGCAAAACATTAGTATAGTTCCGTCGTTCAAATATTTAGGGATCATCATTGATTCAAACCTGACTTTCAAAGAGCACATCAAGAAAGTGTCTGGTAGGGTGAAGTTTGGCCTGGCAAACTTCAGGTACATCAGAAGCTCACTGACCAGGAGTGCTGCCAGACTATACATGGACGCATCAATTATGTCGCACCTCACATATTGTTTGACAAGCTGGGGCCATGCATACAGCACTTCCCTAAAGCCATTAGCCACCCTATACAAGCGGACCCTTAAGGTCATGGACCAGAAGCCAAACAGCACACACTACTGTACCATCCTAGACAAATGTAAATACCTTAGCTGGGAAGACACCATCAAATACAAAAACATCTGTCTCATTCATAAAATTCTGCATAACAAAGCTCCTCCCCCGCTTAACTCTTTCATAAACCAGCGTGACCACAGCTTACGGCCCACCAGAAGCACCTCTCGTGGCGACCTTATAGTTCCATTCAGGAAAAGCACCTTCAGTAAGCAATCCTTCTCAGTGATAGCAATAGAAAACTGGAACTCACTACCCAACCAACTCAAAGACATACATACTTACTCCACCTTCACAACACACATGAAAGCCTGGCTGACACAGAACTATACTTGTCCTCATTAATCCCTCTCTGTGCTGCCTCCCCATAATGCCTTTTTTTTGTATGTTTTGTTTTGTTTAATGTTTAACTGTTTAACTGTTTGTAAGTGCTTAATGTTGTGTGGCCTGTAATTGTCCTGTGGCTTCTATGTGCTTGAAATGTCGCTGCCCCCATAAGTGTGTATGTGGTGTTTGTTGTAGCCCCTTCAATCACCTCAGCTTGCTTACGTGTGTTTTTTGTCAAGTGTGATGTTGGGGTACCTTGTCTCAGCCACGTGTTCTTAGAATTTTTAAATGTTTTATTTTAACTAATGACGTTACTTTTCAGGATGCCATGTTGCAACTGGCCGGGGACTTCAGCTGAAAATTAGCCGACTAGGCTAACGCTGCCTTTTTTACTATATTTTATATGGTTCATGTATTAGGATTGTCCTCGATATAATAAACTAATAAACAAACAAACAATAATCAAGTGTTGGAAATAAGATTTCTCTATCAATGGTATTGGGAGACAGAGTGAAATTGTGTAGGAGACTCAGAGCTTACCTAGGACTGCGCCCTCACATGCGTTTTGCTTCACATGATGAATTTTGACAATAGACTCAAGGGTGTGTGGAGGGCTGGCTTCTTTGACAAGTTTGGGAGGTAAGAGGTAGAGCTTCTGAAGAACTTTGGACTGAAATACTGAAAACATACACACATGACGTTATTAAATCATACAGGCATGAAATACTAATATCACATTGAAATCAGGTGGTGGGACTGATTTCCAACAATGATCATGATCAATGATCAATGATCATGAGCCTACAGGGATGAAGTCCATAAACTGATAAGATGCTACACAGACAATAACCTTACACTAAACATTAAAAAGACAACATAAATCATCATTGCCTTCAGGAGACACAGGGTGGATCTCTCTCCCCTAACCATTAAAGGAGAGGAAGTGGAGGGTCCCCTGCTTTAAGTTCTTGGGGACCCCACATCACTGAGGACCTCAAATGGACAAATGGACAGTCAACGCCATTGCACTGTTAAAAAACGATCAACAGCGGCTCTATTTCTTAAGGACACTCAAGAAAACCAACTTGTCTGCTGAGCTGCTCAAGGCCTTTTATCACTGCTCTATCGAGAAAATGTTAACCTACTCCATCACAGCATGGTATGCAAACTGCACAGCAGCTGAAAGGAAATCCCTCCAGAGGGTCATTAACACTTCCTAGAAAATGATTGGACTTCCCCTGCCCACACTGGATGACATCTTCAGGACACGCTGCCTCCAGGATGCAGAACAGCTTCTTTCCTAGAGCCATCAACGAACTAAACCCCCCCCCCCTATTGCCTCCACATCCGCGTCATCATAATATGAAGATGTGCAATATTTTCCACTGATGTGCAACATTCTGCTATGACGCTGATGCACTTAAATGCTGCTTTTTATACTTCCTTTTAACTTATTCTTACTGTGAAATATATGGGTGTATGTGTGGTAGGCTACATATTGTGTATGTATGTAGTGTGTGGTCGTGTGTATTCAATGTGTATGCAAGTATCGTTTTTAGGGGACGCATAACATATTTCGTTGTACTGTTTGTGCAATGACAATAACGCTTTCTGGTTATCATGGCTAGCAGACAAGAATATCAATAGTCTGTCAGCAATTATCATTACTGACCCAGTTTGAATGGTTGGCACGTGCGTTTGTTTACGGTGAACCTACTTCCTGTGTCTCGAAGACAGAATAGAAGTCTGCAGCAATGTGTTTTATGTAGCATTATTTCGTAACCTTGCAAGCGAAGTGGACGACACTTACCTTCTTTCCTATGTGCCATTTCGCCAGATATAACTCGTGAACAATAACAGGGTAATAGTAAGGGCAAGGTGGCTAATTATAATGAGCTACGGTGGTTGGCTAAGTAGTGTGCTAAGCTAACTAGCTATGTAGCTAGTTGTCAAGGGTGGATAGTCCGCGACATCCCATCATTTGCACCGTCTCCGTTAAACAATTCACTGGTGAAACATTGTCATCTCCAGTCCACTAGCAGTGTTCAATGGATATGAAGTAACACAAAAGCCATGCATGCAAGGATGAGCTTTTTTTTTTGTGTGTCTACAGCATCTTCTGGACCAAGTACAGTGGACTGCCTGTCTCATGTGTAGACTTTCTCTGGGTGCGTTCGTAAATTTGCTCTGGTAATCTGATCAGCACTCATGGAATGCCTCTTGTCCAATCAAATTACTTGGTAGCTCTATGACGGTGAACCCAGTGTTCGCTCCGTCGCTTTCAGAGCGTGTTTACGAACGCAGCCTCTGTGTCCTAAACCAAGAGCACCCCCTGGTGTTTGGACCCTGTAACATCAACCCTGTCGACATGCGCAAACCAAGCCAGCTGTGAAGACAGCAGGTTTGACAGCAGCGCATGGGAAGCGCGATGCGAATATCAAACAGGAGCCAGCCCATGGCTCAGCATCAGGACCAGAGTACACCTACTTTAAACTTGGCTGGGAACCTCAGCTATGTAAACGGGATTTGAAGAGGAGGAACTGCCTAGAATGTCAGCTTTGAAGAAGGTATTATCATCTCTTATTATTTATTTAGAATACATAATCAGTTATTTTAAAAAGTCAGGGTTGCCGATTTAGTGAATTTGGCTCATCAAATCGTTAGGATCATGTAAATATATATGTTTTATCAGGTCAGAGGGAGACGTTCACTTGTGAAATGGGTGGGTCTGAACATTTTATATCTAAATTGCATAGCCTTAATTGTCCATGTATGATGATCAGCATCCATTACTGTGTAATAATTTTGATAGATGATTTGAATCAACTATCCTCTAGAAAGAGTGATGTGCTGCCTAATGCACATGGCATGCCTGTTCACAAACACCACTGCTCTGCCTTGCTTCCATGGTTGCATTGCAGAACTTTATCCCGGAGGACAGTGCTGGAACTTTTCAGGCAGAAAACAGCCCGCTTTGTCAAATGTTGACCTCCAGAAATGGATGTCAGACACATGACTCACAGAGTATCACACAAACTCCTGTGACCATCTGTCAGACTTACAATGTGCTGCTGTCTATCTCTGTAGCTGAACCTCCATAGTGGTGGTGGTGGTGGTGGTGGTGGTGGTGGTGGTGGTGGTGGTGGCGGCGGGTGGTGCTGCCGCCGGTTCGCTTGCTTGCCTTGCACTGTGTACTGTGGATGGAGGGAGAACTCAGCTTAGCTCAGGTTCAGATAAGAAAGGCAGCTCTGTAGAGTATATCTCTGGCTCTGTGGCTGACTAGTCAGTCTCTCAGAGGGGACCTGTGTAAACACGTTACATAATCCCTTAGTTCTGAATGCATTGTTGGAAACCATTCAATATCACAGGGACAATAAGATTCCATGAGAATTGCTGCTTGTTAGCTACTCATCAATATTTATCTACTGGGCTGGGTTCAGCCTATTCTTTTGGAGGGACATCAATATAGAATAGGAATTACTGTCATAGCTTATGCCTGGTTCTATTGTCAAGCATGCTGATTCACCAAAAAACATTTTTTTGCATACTTTGCAAATATGCACTATTGACGTCCTCAAAATGAATCTATACCATCATATTGAAGTTATTGATTGAACATACTAGGAGGCTTAGTAATATGCCTCTTTGGTTATATCATTGCTGTCAAACAATTGTCCACACACAGTACAGTGAGTGAGAGTGCTGCAAATATTCTACAGACATCATAGTCAATAGTGGGAGGCTAAAAATAGGTGTGCATTGAAATGTGCATCTAATCACACTCCCCCAAAAGCTGAACAATCCCATCGCCGAACATCTTTTCAAACCCATCGGTGTTTACCTGGTGTTTCCTAAACAGTCTCCCCTTCTTCAATCAGACAAAGAAGCGAGTCTTACATTTTCAGCGCATAGAAGTAGCCAACGTGTTGTTCTTCAATGACAGGCAGCTCTGTGGGAGAGAGGGGGGAAATAGGCTAAGTGGTGCATCATCCGCCGGTGTTTCTGCCTGTTTCTGTCTGGACGGGGAACCGTCTTGGAGATCCTTTTCAGTTGGAACATGGAAACTGCATTTTCTGCCATGTGGCATTATGAGCGTCCTGTGTGCCAGGTCCTTGCAAAGTGTCCCCCCGTGGTCATTCATTATGTGAGTGTGTGAGACCAGGCATGGCAGACCACTGTGGGGGGGGCAAGGAGGCAAGAACTGTGTAATGAGATGAAATGAATGGGAGAGAGGGGAGGCAGACATGGTGTAAAATGAGCAGTTCAGTTGCTGTATCAAGATTGCCAAGTGTAATGGTCATCATGTGTTTGTGTGATAGTATAGTGTGTCTGTGCATGCGTACGTGCGTGCATGCGTGTGTGCTTCAATGCCAGGCAATGATAGCACATCACAGCAGGTGGGCCTTTTTCATCCTAGCTTGGCAATTGCCTCATTGCGAGTGCCTAATTAAAAACTACTTCTTGACTATTGAAAGCAAGAAAGAAACTACTTGTTTTCCTGACAGCGACTCCTGTGGATAGTAGGTACTGTAGCTTGTTATTTGGGATTTATTGCCTAAGATTCATAAGCGAACATAGTTGCCAGACAGTTATCAGTGGGTGTCCTGTTTAGCTATTCTATCATAGGCTTTGGTGTTATTATAAAACCATTTGGAGAAACACACACACACACACACACACACAGTGGCTATGGTTGGGTACTGTCAATGATGTCATGGTCTAGAGGTGGCACAGAGTGAGGTACACATTTTCTGTCTCATTGTCGTTTTCACCCTCATCACTATCAACCCATCTCTAGCTTCCCTCTCTTCCTCTCTCTCTCTCTCTCTCTCTCTCTCTCTCTCTCTCTCTCTCTCTCTCTCTCTCTCTCTCTCTCTCTCTCTCTCTCTCTCTCTCTGTCTTCCTCATCTAATGAATGCCACCCATCATCTCTATCAGTCTGGCTTCAGCAGAAGGTTGCAGAAGAATAAAAAGGCTGGAGCTGAGCTGTGCTGCGGCAGCGGTCAGGTCAGTGTGTCTCATGGCAGGCTCCCAGTGTAAGTGTTAGCGCCTAGCGTGCTAGCTTTCATGTAGCCCCGGGTCACTCTGACCCATTACCAAGACCATTAGCATGCTGCACTATCTGTAGCATTTTTTTTTAAACTCTAATTGCGCAGCCATTTATAGAGGCAGTTTCATCTCAGAATTACATAATGATGAAGGCATAATGACCAGCCTGTTATTTTTCCATCATAAAAGGACACCGTCACATTCAAAAGTTAAGACTAAGGCGATATCGTCCTATTCACATGCCATTTACTGTGGTCGCTTGGTAAGTTGAGGTCAGTGAAGGTTATCTGTAATAATTACAGGTTTGTGCCTCATTGATGTGCACTACCAACACCAGCTGCATTTATAGATTTGACAGTGACGCAACACCCCTGCAAAAAGCAAGTCTGACTGCACTTGAGAATGATTGCTCTTTCTTGTAGAAAGCTGGTTATATGCATAATACCATTATACATGGCTCTATGCCCAGTTCTTTTACAGCCTAGTCTATGGGCTTTTACCGTAAAAAAGCACAGCAAATATTCTAGCTATTGATGACGGAACAGATGTGGTGAATTTGATCATGCAATAGGCATCCCTTCTTTCATCAGAAGCAGTAATTGTTGGACTGTAATTAAGCCGTTCAGTTGGGCTAATTGGTCTCCAGTATCACTTCTCCAGCTTATGTTCCTTCTAATTCCCCCCCCGTTCAAGAATGTAACAATCTTCTGTTTTGACTGTCCATTGCACTGCAGTTCATAACAGTACACAAGTACAGTTCTTCAGCTTTAGGCCTGTGTACGGGCTTTTGGCTGTGAATGTAGTTTGCTGATGCGGAATGTCGAAGTGACAGTGCAGTTTTCTTTAACAAACCCTCTCACTGGGCTGTCAGCTTCCTCCGCAGCACTCCTCTTTGAACGCTCAGCTTGGAGAGATTAATAGTCAGGCGTGGGAAAAACACTTCTGTGGGAACTGGGAAGTTTATGGATATGGGTATAATGACATAAGAGAGCGCTGGGATGTAACTGTACCAATATTTCACATTGGGATGAAAACGTGCTGCATAAAAAAGCGAATTTAAATGGAAGGCTTTGATCGCCTTAGGAATTTAACACAGATTTGAAACCAGAATAGAAATTGAAAAGTCACTGCTGCTGTATCAGATTTTTCATCTTCTATAGACATGAGTGAAGTTATAGCCTGTTTACAGTACTGTACCTTACATAAAGTGGCTGTGTGACTATTACTATTCTCTCTCTCTCTCTCTCTCTCTCTCTCTCTCTCTCTCTCTCTCCCTACCTCTTTCCCTCTCCCTCTCTGTCTTCATTTCCTCTCTGATGCTCTACTGTTGGCACTCCTCCCGGTGTCTCGCCTGCTCCTATCTAGCTAACAAGAGCGGCAGACGATGTACCCAGCCTCCCTCATCCCTGCTGTGCAGTAGCAGTGTGTATAACATAGTCCCTCATGCTTTTAGGCTTGCTTTACCCAACAGCAGCCCTTCCTGCTGTAGGTCTATGGGATGCATGAAGTATCTCTCCCCACCACACACTTCCTTAGATGGTTGAGAAGGTTGGGGTTTTCACAGTTGAAAACCTTCCTCCCTCCATCTCCATGCCTACCAGCATCACTACGTCTCTGGTGGTACATTGTAAATAAGTGAGATTGGGGAGTGGAGTGCTCTACAGTGCTCTACACTCTTTTTAAACCAGCACTTTAAACCCGACAGCGGGGTTCTTCATAAAAGAGTACACACTGCAAGTGCTGTACTGTAAATGTTTAAGAAGGGCTTTTTGCCTCACATCCAGCGTGTGTGTGTGTGTGTGTGTGTGCGTGTGCGTGTGTGTGTGTGTGTGTGTGTGTGTGTGTGCGTGTGTGTGTGTGCGTGTGCGTGTGCGTGTGTGTGTGCGTGTGCGTGTGCGTGTGTGTGTGCGTGTGTGTGTGTGTGTGTGTGTGCGTGTTTGTGTGTGTGTGTGTGTGCAGAATTTAGAGCCAGATTCGATATACAATCCATTTGTATGCAGTGTCTTTGTTTACACAACGAACCCTTCAGGTTGTGCACGTCAGCACATTTCAGAATGGCAAGTATGGAACTATAGTACTTTGAATAAATTCACCAATTTTAAAAAGGCTTCTTTCCCTGCTTTAATATATGTTTAATCCACTGTATGGTTTTATATTCTTTAGAGCTAAGGACAGCCAATACAGTTTATTGGCTCAGCTCTCTCTCTCCAATGTCCCTAGAGGCACCACTTACTATAAGATGCCACTCATCTTCCATTTGATCTGCACATCACTGCTCTTCATATAGCTTGACTGGTCAAAGGGGACCAGGTAGGGGGGGGTATGCCTTTAAAAATGCATTGACACACAACTAGTTCATCATCAGTTGTTTCCTAGCTGGAGTCTATCCTTCTCCTTCTCCCCTACTCTAGAGCTATGTGTTCTCCCCCCAAAAATGTGCTGAAGTAAGTTAACCAACTTTAGCGCTATTATATTGATCTAAAGTTACACAGCAGCCCTAGGAGAACAAAATAATTAATTTTCAGTTTCACATTTACTGCCATTGAATTTTGATAAATGTTGCAAAAAATTCTTACAGGTTACAGATGCCCGATGAGGTTACATAATCCCCATTGAAGTTCTATAGAAGCCCTAAAATTGGTTACAGTAGAGTCTTTTTCTCTCTCTGTCTCTGTCATGAGTGTCTGTTCTTGTGTGAAACTGCACTGGCCAAACTCTCTTGTTTTATGGGCAGTCAACATGCTATGCTTGTATTCCATCCAGAGTAGTTGTATAAACTTTCAGATAGCCTTTGTGAAACCAGCTGTACAGTCTTGTTCCAAAACATCAATACAAGACAAGCCAATGGTAAAAACAAAGAACTACTTGGACAATACACAATTTGGAGAGAGTTTTTTTTTTATCTCAACAGTCGTAGAAGTGGATTTTGTGGTTTGGAGAAGAATGTGATAGGCTTCCAATTTCTTGGAAACTCGTGTTTCTAGGAAACCTACTGGTGCTTAAAAGCCCGTTTCTAGGAAACCTACTGGTGCTCAAAATATGTCTTGTCCATCCCTTCTCTCTATTCTCTCTCTTCCCAGAAGCTTACCCCCACCTGCTGTCATGTGCCATCATCATCTGGCCTTGGGGTTCCTCCTTTGCTTCACTTCAGTGACCTACCTCACACACACACACACACACACACACACACACACACACACACACACACACACACACACACACACACACATACATACACACACAGGAACCATCCAGGAGCAGAGTAAGGAGGTGTGTCCTCTGATTCCTTGATGTTGCTTTTCTTTATCTACAGTACAACCCTGAGATATGGCACGCAATCATATTGGCACAGCACTGAGAATTTAAAAACACTATCTACTGTCTAGCTTTGCAAATAGCACCTCATCACAGGTAATTTGCGCAGTGGAGATCTTTCAAGACTTTTCATTCACAAGACTTGTCCTTTAGTCATGAGTGCTTTTATTCATTAGTTTTATAGATATGCTTCCCAGATGACTTTCAACTTGCCAATAAATGTATTTGGCTTGTCGTGTCAATGACAGGCAGTATGCAATGAAGCTCACAGGCTATTAAACAGACGGCAGCAGCAACATTATTTTTCATCATGAATTATGGTTCCTGTTACAAGCCCTCAAGTTATGCCTGTCCCTCAACTGTAATTTGATGTAATATCCCATCTCCATGAAAGCCCAAAAATACAATTGCAAGTCAAAAAAAAAAATCTAAGTCTAAATCAAATGTGCACAGAAATACCCCACATCCCAAAGCTGATTCCTGACATGTGTCTCTCCTCTCCTGTTTCCTCCCCCCAGTCGTCCCATTTGGAGTATTGTGTTAGCGTTCCTTCCTTGTAAATCTGCCTGGTTAAGCAGAGTCGCCTAAATCCTGTCACGACGAGCTTAAAAACACAGACAAATTATGCCTAACATGTTTATATGAAATTAGAAGCTATCTCTGCCTCCGGGCCCAATCCCTTTAAAGCGTAAACAGGAAGGCTTTGCTCTCTGAGTGTGAAACAGTGATGAGCCTCCTGACAGCTCCTCTCCTCAGCTCTCCTCAGCTCTCCTCTCCTCTCCTCTCCTCTCCTCTCCTCTCCTCTCCTCTCCTCTCCTCTCCTCTCCTCTCTCTGCCAACTCTAGCCTTTATTCTTCCCATTATGCTGATGTTTGATCCGGCGCATGCAGGCCAAACACTTAATCATTCATTTGTTTTGCGGAGCCTCTCATTTAGCCATGCTACTCCTGCTCTCCTTTCATCCACTTACCCGCTCCACACAAAGGTCATTTAAAAAAACAACTCTTTGTGGACCAGCGTCCACGGTGCTAATTGATGAATTGGGCAGAGAATAGTGGGAGAGGAGTAAATAAGGATGATTTAAGGCGCTTATAAAACAGAGGTGACTGGATACATACTACCTGGTCGTTATTGAGGTACTCAAGACATTGGGGGAGACGGTCTGGTAATGGGGTGTGGGATGCAAGAATCTATCTGTGAGCCGACTGATGGGGTTCAGGCCCCGGTCTCCTGCTTTGGAAGACCCTAGCATCTACCATTAGACCAAGTGGACACCCTCAAGGAGGCTTACAGTATATGTCTCAGACCTCGTCACAGGGTATGATTCCAAATCACCTCCACTACATGTGTATCAACTGTAAAAAGCACACTAACCATGGCCAGAATACAGTGTTTTCACACATAGTGAAGGCCCTCTACTTGCCACTTGGAGATTAATAAAGTAATATTGAATTCAACAGAATTAAACATTGGTCTCATACTGTACAGTGTGGATGTACTGTACAGTACAAACTATCGTTCCTCCGGTATGACGGAGTGGTAGCTCATTAATGGCCCTCCACAGAGACACCCTATGCTTTAAAGTTATATTCTCTTCCTCTCATATTTAAAAAAGCCCCCTGATATGTAACTCTTTTTCTATTAAAATGATATCCTATAAGATCAGTGGTGTGGCTTAAAATAACTTGGAGAGATCGAGGTATTTGAAGTAACAAAGAAGGGCACATGAAGAGAATATTGTTGGATTTATTCACACAGCTCTTCCTATGTGTCAGTGATACTTCTTCCAAAAGTTGTACTTGCGGTGAATAAGAATATTGTTGAATGAAAAAGCGGAAGAATAGCTCTAGCCACGGACGTGACAGAGAGTAGCTAGGTCACTCATTCACATCATTCCCTCTCCCACTGATCTCTCCCTGTTGGCTAATGACTGCTAGGGCCTGCCCCTGGCATGTACGTAATCTGCTGATGGAGCAGAAAATTATTGTTCAAAAAGAACTGGTTTTCTCTTAGTGACCTGAATCAGATGGAATGAATTGAATCTGATTGTCTTCTCCCTCCATTGAGCAGTAACTGATTTTCTATTCGACAGTACCACGAGTTTCCAAACGATTGGAAGCCTATCACACATTCTACTCCAAACCACAAAATCCACTTCTGCCACTGTTGAGATAAAAAAAACTCTCTCCGAATTCAATGGGCCAGCTACACATCTGCATCAGGGCTGTAATTTCACACCCTACTGCATAAACCAAACACAGAGGCACATTTTCCATCGATACAGGGCTGTTTCAGCACGATGCAGATGCTGTGAGAGATGGTTGCCTATTGCTGTAATTGGGGGTCATAACATATGGTTAACGCTTTCCCCAGAGACCCCTCTCATTCATCTTGTGTGTGACATACAGTAAGTCCCTGTTTTATTACCCTTTTCTCTCTCTGTCTTTCTCTCTCTCTCTCTCCCCTCTCCCTCACTCCCCCCTTCCCTCTCTCTCTCTCTCTCTCTCTCTCTTTCTCACTCTCCTCTTCTCTTACTCCACAGGTGCTGCCGAGCATACTGCAGAAGCATTGCTGTTTCATACCAGACAGGAACACAGGTAAGAGCAGATGTCCCCAGGCAAAACAAATCAGTCACAGGAGCAGCAGGACTGGAGTGCCAGCCAGCCAGCCAGCCAGCCAGCCAGCCAGCCAGCGGGTTGGTGGGTGGGAAGGGTGAGATGGGTGGGCTGGGTGGGTTCATATCTGTCTGTTATGCCTGGTCTCTGGAGTACGCCAGCACTCTTCTATCAGTCAGTTGCTGACATACTGTTGACATTAAGCAGGCGGGGAGAAACCTGACATGTGTTCTGATGGGTGGAATGGTTACTGCAGAAGGTGTTCTATGCCTATTTATAATGTGATGAGCGGCAAAAATTGTGTAAAAACAAATGATTGAATGTCATTATTGCACTGAATGTTAAATGCTGTATATATGTACATGTTGGGAAATAGGTCTCCTGTGTGGGGATCTTCTTAAGCTATTGAGTGTGTTTATTGCCCTGACCTGGCTCACACTATGTCTCTGGGGGGGGGGGGTTGCTGTATCTTGCCCCTGCATTTGACGGGCTTCTTCACATCGTTGCAGGAGTGAAGAGGTGGCTGATGAAATTGAAGAGCAGGGAGATATACTCAGGTACCTGGTGGGCCCGGGGGTTTACTTTCCCAGTTTACTTCCCTAGAGTATGTGACTTTTCTCTCTCTCTCTGGTCTTACTCCGGTATAGTCCGAACATGATTTTCAGGGGATGTCATGCATGTGTAAGCTCCAAAACCATTCATTTCACAAAGCAGTGCCCCTCACAGGGCTGTCTCACACACATGTATAGTGTTTTTATTCACTTTTTACATGTGATAGGTTGCCATGGTTATTCTGGACGTGATAATGTAGAAAACATAATGAGGATATGGTCTAAGTACTGGATGTGCTGTAGTTAGATACGGCATCCTTCTTCACACAAGATTTCATCATGCACACAAATCAACATTAGGATGTCTTTGATGCTTTCTTACAATGCTTATTGCATTGTGCTTACCTATTGTCAAAATACCTGAATTGCAGTTTTCTGTATACAGTCAGTGAATGCTGATAGCTACTAGATATATTGTACTCTGGTGGACAATGGCATTTGTTTTATCTGACTTATATTAGACTGAAATTAGACTGAGTTGATGTTAGTTATCCTGAAATTGATAATGGCATATGATGATATTCCTGTTATTCTGGCTGTTGGCAACAATGACCAACACCTTATCACCACTCAGCGCCAGGCCTTGTGGTCCTGCTAACCCTGTAGCAGCACGCCTCACCCACCTCCCTTCACCGCTCAGCACAGCCACCTCCCCTCACAACTCAGCACAGCCACCTCCCCTCACCGCTCAGCACAGCCACCTCCCCTCACCGCTCAGCACAGCCACCTCCCCTCACCGCTCAGCACAGCCACCTCCCCTCACCGCTCAGCACAGCCACCTCCCCTCACCGCTCAGCACAGCCACCTCCCCAGAGCTGTGGTTGGCTACCACAACGTTGCCCTTGTCATCCACAGCAACACCAATTGGGTCAACCAATCCCTGCTTCCGCCCACTCCTCCGTACCAGAGAGCCTAATGCTATCATAAAGAGTCTTCAGTAGACAGCGCCACCCTGTCCCCTGGTCTACAAGCCACCAAGCTGGGCCGTCTGAGGCTCTTGGCCAGGGTCTGCCACTGCAGCAGGGGCCCTGTGTTCCAGCCCACGGTCAGGACGCACGGCGATCGGTCACGGTCACCTGGCCCCTGGTGTTGACCGCTACTCCAAATAGACTCTGCCAGCCGGGCTAAAGGATCAACTTTGTCTGTGAACAGAGATGCACCTGTGCCCAGGTAGTGCCAGGACCACCAGGTAGACCATGCCCAATGGGGGTGACCCCCTAAAGAGCACTCAGAGGACCCAGTAAACAACCCCTTCCCTGGGCACTGAAGCATTGAAGCAATGTCCCGAGCATGCCCCCCCCCGGTCCCCCGGTCAGTGTCCCCCTCTGGGACAGCAGCTCTGGGGCGGGTGGTGTCCAGTAGGATGGTCCAGTAGGATGGTGTCCAGTAGGATGGGGTCCAGTAGGATGGTGTCCAGTAGGGTGGTGTCCAGTAGGATGGTGTCCAGTAGGATGGTGTCCAGTAGGATGGTGTCCAGTAGGATAGTGTCCAGTAGGATGGTCCAGTAGGATGGTGTCCAGTAGGATGGTCCAGTAGGATGGTCCAGTAGGATGGTGTCCAGTAGGATGGTGTCCAGTAGGGTGGTGTCCAGTAGGATGGTGTCCAGTAGGATGGTGTCCAGTAGGGTGGTGTCCAGTAGGGTGGTGTCCAGTAGGATGGTGTCCAGTAGGATGGTCCAGTAGGATGGTGTCCAGTAGGATGGTGTCCAGTAG
>NC_137674.1:45458249-45470749 GCF_963989245.1 Nansenia antarctica | reverse complement strand
ATGTTTTGACAGGCCCATGTGAATGTTTTGACAGGCCCATGTGAATGTTTTGACAGGCCCATGTAAACATCCCAGCCCAGTGGCTATAGAGTCCTCTGGGGCTACTAACAGTCACACATTAGTCCCTTGTAATGTCACACTCTAGTGGGCTCCATCCGCGGGTGCTACATCATCCACACTGTGCATTCACACTCCCCGCTACCACACCTCCCCATGTGTGTACATACACTACGACCAGCCCGAGGCTCTCAAGTAAATCTCTTTTATTCTATCTGTCTTTCCTTGCTTATACGGTAGCTAGCCGAGTAAAAACCCCATATTGTGGGAATTGTGTGCCTTCTGTGATAAAAGCACCCTATTTCACACGCTGTCTTGTGAAGTATTTATAGCTCCAGTATAGGGCTATTGCTGGCCATTATATTCCAGATGAGATATTAGCCCCTAAACCCACTGTAGCTAGTGAATCTCATCTGAGCACGCTCTGTTGCCCCTACTGTGAATCCGTCTGACAGGGGGAGGAATCAGCAGCTGCTATATTAGCTGTTGTAATTAACGAGCGAGCTGTCGCCTCCTCTCTGTGCTCCGAGGTCTCGTTGTAACTCCCGTTCACTTTCCTCTTCCCCCTTTTCCTTCGTTTCCCCTCTCGCTCTCTCCCTCGCTCTCTCCCTCCCTCCCTCCCCCTATCACTGCCCTCTCTCCCCCTCTTGCTCCACCCCGGTCCTTTCCCCCTCTCCCCCTCTCCCCGCTGGTAATCGGCAGCGCAGCACGACAGCCTGAGAGAGAGCGCCTGTCTACCACTGATATCCTCAGAGGCCCCGACGCCCAACTCTGCATGCTCATCATGCCCTTTAGGAAAGCGAGATGGAGGGAGAGGGGGAGGGAGAGAGAGAGAGAAAACGAGTGAGAAAGTAAGTGAGAAAGAAAGTGAGTCGAGTGAGCGCATGATAGAGAGTGAGTCGTGAGGATAACAGGAACCCTCTCTCTCTCACGCTCTCTCTCTTATCCTCCTGCTAAACACTGCTGGTTCATTATAACTCCTCCAGTATCTCCCCCCCCCCCCTCAGCTGTGCCGCGGTTCTAATTCCACAGAGCATGTGTCTCCCTCTCCCAGCCCAGCCCAGGAGCGCAGGGCGAGATGCAGCCACTGAACTGTTACAGCAGAACTGAGCTCCGAACATTGCCTCTCCTCTCGCCCTCCTCCTATCTCCACCACACCGCCGGGATGCTAAATTGATTGCGGATAAATACGTAAGACAGAGAGGTGGGGGGAAAAAAGTTGACGTCAGGCTCTCAGGACAAACTTAGCAACACTTTCACGGTGGACACTGGAGATCTCTCAAAGAGCACGATGCATACTGTAGTGGCTTTGGGCGATCGATCCGAGGGGCGCCATTTATAAGGGTGGAATTTGTAAGTGTGTGTGTTCGTAATGGGCGTCTGAGGAAGTCCCCACCGCATCAAGTTCTGTGAGGGATGCGTCTCGGGAGGGACTGTTGTTATGACATTGATCCGTGGTGGAGATGGCCTGAGGGCAGTGTGGCCCGGTGGGCAGTTTGTATTTGTCCCTACTGAGATAATGAGAGAATGAGCCTCGATTGATTGAACGCTGACTCACACTGTTTGGGGTCGGCTCATTATGGTAAGCATACGGTGTTGCACAGAGTGGAGGCGGATGAGATGTTCACACACGCACACGCACACACACACAAGCGCACACGCGCGCGCACACACACACACACACGCACACACACACACACACACACACACACGGTGTATGATTCATAGATCTAATTAGAGCCTGCTACAAAGAGAGGACAGAACTTAGGGTTTCAAGTAACTTGCCTTAAAGTCATGCCGTAGTCTCTCTCTCTCTCTCTCTCTCTCTCTCTCTCTCTCTCTCTCTCTCTCTCTCTCTCTCTCTCTCTCTCTCTCTCTCTCTCTCTCTCTAAACTCCTCACATTCTCCCAGTCCTCTTACAGTCTACACTCAAATAACCACAGCTCCCTGTCTGTCCCCGCTTCCCGCTCCATCTCAGGCTACAAAACATTCCAACACTCTTCTGCTACTGACTGGAATAAACTCCAGCAGGACGTACAGTAAGACACCAACCCATCTCCTGCACCAGTGTTGTCATCTACAGGAATACCAGTGACCCCCCCCTTTGAGTGTTGTCAGCCCCTCAGCTACAGGTATACCAGTGACCTGGTCACCCCTTTCTGACTGCTGTCATGAGCTACAGGTATACCAGTGACCTGGTCACCCCTTTCTGACTGCTGTCATGAGCTACAGGTATACCAGTGACCTGGTCACCCCTTTCTGACTGCTGTCATGAGCTACAGGTATACCAGTGACTTGGTCACTTCCTCTCTGACTGCTGTCATCAGCTACAGGTATACCAGTGACCTGGTCCCTGCCTCTTTGACTGCTGACAGCAACTCATTATTCTTAGTCACCACCGGTTACGTCCCTTGGGGTTGTATATTGTGTGTCGCCCCATTACCAATGTGTCTTCTGTACATACTGTATGTATGTATATATGTCTGTTTATGAGCTCACTTGTTTGCCCTGCTCCACTCTCCCTGCCCCTTCTTGGCCAGGTCATTATTGTAAAAGAGAACGTGTTCTCAGTGGCCGACCTGGTTACATAACAGTTGAATGAAATACAAACTAACACAGAAGGTAACACCCTCTGTAGGATGGCCCGAATGTGCCGTCCCCTTTACAGTCGATGGGACTGTGATCATCATCATCATCATCATAGAGGACCATCTGCTAATGGTTCCCGGTCACGTGACAGGTACCGGTAGATAGAAAGTCCAGTGGAGTCTTTCCACTCCGTCGCTGCTCTCAGGCTGAAGAGACGCTCTGGGCTGAGACCAGAACTATCTGCAATCTCTCATTATAACGTATCACACACGGGAGGAGAGGAAATCTGAAATAAGGTAGGCACGATCTGTTCATCTAAAGAGAGAGGGGAGAGAGAAAGAGAGAGGGAGGGAAGGAGGGATGGAGGGGGAGAAAGGAGAAGGGCAGAGCGAGAGAAAGAGAGGGAGAGAGAGAGAGAGAATGGCCTAAAGGAGAGAGATGAACTGCGGGGAAGCAGAAGCAGGACTGACATATTAAAACTGGCAGCCTCCATGTAATTGTCAGGCAAAATTGGGGTGGGAAGGTGAGAGAGGGGAGCGCTCGTAAAAGCGCATTTTTGCCTGGAGTCATTTGACAGTTATTCTGAGCACATTTGGAAAGACGACCAAGCAAAGGAAAGAAAAGCATCCGAAATGTGTGATGGTCTGAGTGAGAGTACAGTATGCTGTCTTTTGTGCTCTAATGATCCGAACTTCAGAGCTTGTGTGGAGGTCAAGGATAGGCTATTTGTATATTCTGTTCAGTTGGAGGAGTTTTAGTTCAATTGTACTTCAGTGCAAACTTTCTGATGTGCTGTTAATTAAGGCTAGTCTGAAGTGTATGCAAACTGTATGCTGCACACTGCAACAAAACTGTACCCAGTCTTCACTCTCTATCTGTCCACAGTGTCCAGGGATTCTCTGTGGTTCTGACACCTCAGTGGACACCTCACCTGTAGGCCATGGATTTGTATTCAAGATATTCCCATTTCCATGTTGCTCCCTCGTTCCGTCGATTCAAGCGTCCTCCATTGTAGTGGTGCTCAGTCTTTACCCATTGAATTCGACCATACATAGATCGTTCCTGTCGTGATCATCTTGGCATGGCTGAGTGGTTAGGGTAGTCTCTGCCAAGAAATCTGAGAGCTCCGTCCGTTTCTACCGCAGGTGTATGAGAAAGGGCAAAGTTCTGTACTTAAATCTGTACTATTTTAATCCCTGATATGCCCATGCCTGCATCAGCCCTGTAGATACAATAGTTTTGGAGCAGGAGCTGCACTGCATATCTCATTTTCTCTCCATCTTTCTTTCTCTCTCTCTGTTTCTCTCCCTCTCTCTCTCTCTCTCTCTCTCTCTCTCTCTCTCTCTCTCTCTCTCTCTCTCTCTCTCTCTCTCTTTGTGTTCCAGCTCCCCCGTAGACTGTCCATTTGTTGTTGTGAAGTGTGTAGAGAGTTTCCGGTGCTTTCTGCCAACACAGCAATTATTGTCAAGTGTCACCATTCATTTCACTCCTCATTATCAGCACGGCGGTCATGTTGAATAGATGGCACCCATTTGGCAGACTTTTCTCTCTCTCCGTCCTGACACCCCGCAGCGAGGTCTAATTGATCTCCACCTGTTTGGCAGCTCACTGTCTCTCTATCTATGGTGTCTCTCTATCTCTCTCTCACACACACACACACACACACACACACACACACACACACACAAGAGGCACGCCTTTTGAGAAAATAGATGAATTGTTATCCACGTTGAGAAAGTGTATCTGTGTGTGTGTGGATGGGACAGAGCCTGCGGGTGCAGAACGTCTGCCTGGGAAAGCCATCATACAGATTACAAAAGAAAAGTACCATCAATGAGATTTGTTATTGAAGTATTTGAAATGAGGAATAATGGTTGGCTTTGATTGCTCTGTAGACTCAGTTCCTGCCAGAACACTGTAGATATCTCTGTAGATATCTCTGAAATGTCACTTTGCGTCGTAATCACAGATTGCACAAATATGAAATGTGACCGCGTTTGAACTTTAAACAGCCGCGCTCCTCTCTCCTCTGCCTGTGTCTGTGAGCAGTCTATAGTTGGTCCGTGCTCCAAAAAAGAAGAGATTTAAGGTTTATTTGAGTATTTATTTCATTGTGGGATCAAGGCTATCATCATCGTGGCTATGAGGACTGGGTGACTCAGTTGTCGCTAGTTCTACTCCCGTAGTCGCCACGGTGATGACGGAGCCTGACACAGGTCAGGTCAGAAGCTGCTCTGCACCTCACTCATACAGTAGCTGCTCCTCAGTTGAGCTGACCATCATGTGTCCCAAGTGACCGTGCGGCTAAACCTACTGCAAGTCTAAATATATGGAGCTTGAATCAAATGAAATCTTGATTGTCAGGTCTGAGGAGAAAATGCTCATCAACAACTAAAGCCCAGAGTTTTTCTTGGTCAGTTCACATGGTCAGTAGGAACTCCTAGCCGTATTCATATAGAATGGCGGAGAGATGTGCATATTTCAGCGGGATGTGAATTAACACACGGTTAACATATTGTAATTGGATATACTGTATATTCCTCCCCTTGTTTCCTTATGCCACAGAGCAGCAACACCTATTGAAGCTAAATCTACACAAAACCAACACTAATCCTGCTGCTCACTGGTGAGACAGTCATGTGTTGTACAGAGTGACAGTGAGGCTGTAGAGAGCTGTAGATTGAGATGGTTGTTATTCAGCTGTCTATCCTGCTGTAGATTGAGAAGGTTGTTATTCAGCTATCTATCCTGCTGCTTGGTGTCGGCTTGGCCTCTATTTGACGGCTCCCCATTGACTCCCTAGAGAACACAGGTGATTGTTTTGGGAAGCGTTCATTGTTGATGAGGATGTTGCATCTCTGAATTGTGCATTGTTATTATGAGACTCCCTCTGTGAAAAAGAGCGTTATTTTGGGATTGAGATAGACTGACTGTGCTGCGGTACTTGCAGGCTACGAGTATTAAACAGCACTGTTTGTTTCCGTATTTTTATGGTTTAATTGAAGCAGTAATGCTGTTTTCCAAATATTGAACACATAAATCCTTATACTTCTGCATTCTGGGTCCTTTTACCCTTAAGACTGTACAATGGTGAAGTTTGCATTTTATCTCACTAAATAGGTTATATTTTTACATTTTGTAATATAAGTGTGCCGTCTTGGTCCTGTGCACCTAAGCAACATATGACTCTCTACACAAGACCCATTTATTTATGTTTACTTTGGGTGCTATATGATATGACCTATAGGTGGCGCTATTTGGGGCACAGGCTCTCTCTCTCTCTCTCTCTCTCTCTCTCTCTGATGGTGAGGGATTTCCCAGGATGTGCATCAGTGCATGCGCCCCCACAGGCGATCCCAAACTGATGTTATTATAGACCTAATTGCCAGTGTTTGTTTAGTATAATTGAATCATCTGTTTACCCCTTGGGGTCTAAGAGCTGTACCATTCCTCTGCTCATCCTCCAAAATGGCCATTCTCAACATGGCTCGAAAATCCTTCCCCATTCTTTTTATGGAAATGCCTGATGTTGATAGCAGGGTGATTTCAATAACGGGGAGTGTAAGTGTTTGTGAATAAACATTTTGGACGTTTTTTGTCTCTATGCAGTCTCTCTGCATTGGGAAGGCACGGGAGTCCATTGCTGCTAGTGCTCTTGACGGAGAGACGGAGATGAGCTGATCCTTTTATTTCAGCAATAGGCCTATTTCTGGTGACAAGACGTCATCATCACCGTCTTTGTCTGAGGGAGTGATGGTTCCTTAAGTGACCTCCTCCCGTCCCTTTTTAACAAACATTTATTTTTCGGTTAATCTCGCAGGCCTACTGCGAAATAAGAACAAGAGCGATGACATTTTTTTTCCCGTTTGCAAATCAGTGTCAAATCTGTTTATTGAGGTTGCAGTTCAAGCTGGGTAGCAAATTATTCTCTGTTTATTTCAGGAGACTAGACATGAATGAATAGTAAGGGATCCTCAGAGATGACAAGAACAGACTCCTAATGTTCATTTTAAATGGGCAATAGGGACATACTCATACGGCATCAGTATAATCAGGGCTCACCGCCATTAATGTTGGTGTGTTCTAAACAGTAAGGCTTTCTTTAAACCAGTTCAAGGGAAACCTGCAAGCTGGGCATAACTGTAGGCCTCAGGGATAACCCCTGTGGGGCCCCTGTGGAGAGGAATGTACAACCACGTATGAGGAGGAGAGGAAGATCTACTGCATTGAAGATAAATGGTATTGTTTGTGACATACTGTAAGCTCCTGCATTTACTGTAGGTCTATGTTTGTTATTCAAGCCTGAATGTGCAAATATGCTGATATTTAGAAAACCTGTACCCTTGCCCATTTTCTCTCTGTCTGTCTGTCTCTCTCTCTCTCTCTCTCTCTCTCTCTCTCTCTCTCTCTCTCTCTCTCTCTCTCTCTTTCTCTCCCTCTCTTTCTCCTTTCTCTCTCTCTCTCTTTCTCTTTCTCTTTCTCTCCCTCTCTTTCTCCTTTCTCTGTCTGTCTGTCTGTCTCTCTCTCTCTCTCACTCTCTCTCTCTCTCTCTCTCTGTGTGTTCCTGTGTGTGTAAGAGCGTCCTCTCTCTAATGGAACATACATTATTGATCTGTTTCTTCTAAAAATCAAACACGGCAAACACACAGACACACACAGACACACACACACACACACATACACACACACACACACACACACACACACACACACACACACACACACACACACTCACATGCACACACATGCACACACATGCACACACTGGAGGTACAGGGATTATATCAGCATAACAAATGGCGTGCTTATGGAAGGGGAAATGTAGAGTGGCCTGCTGTGTGTTGGTGTCACCGACCCAGCTGAGTAATCTCCCTCACCTCCCTGACCTTTGACCCCTGTGGAAATGCCCTTAGGAGGGCCACAGTGACCTTATCTGAGAATTCATCAGGATGACTCAGCGCTCTGAGTGGCGAGTGGAGGTGGTGGGGGGTGAATAGGGGTCCTAGGCTAAATGGTAAGCGGATGCAGCAATCTGAATTTGTTCGTAATTACAGTGGATGGTAGGTGAGGGGTGAAGGCTTAGTGTGGGGTCAATGCTGTGTCACTATGAGTTGATTAGTCATGGCACCACAGAAATGTACTATACAGTCATGACAGTGCTGTTTCGAATCATCCCCCCAGGATGATATGTCCTGTTGTAGTTGTGTGCTATAGAGTCTCTTAATAAAGCCTTTATGCTGGAATATTGTATTTTCAATTGCAAACAAATGGACAGTTCAAATTTCATTCCACATATGCCATACATATTTGGACTTCATAACTTGTGAAAAATAAATTGTTGATTTATCTATATTTTAATGTTCTATTATATAAAGGACATATCTAGCTTGCTGAAAAACATAGTGGTCGAGCTCAGGCACCTAAATTGTATTTTATTTAGAATACCCTCTGTAGTTGAATAGGGCGAGTGTCTCCAGAACAGAGTGGACACATAACAGGGTGGACACTAACAGGGTGGATATTTTGAGTTAAAGTTACCCTTTAGCCTGCCTGTGTTAGCATAATGCCTAGAATGACCATGAATACTTGATGAGGAATCTAATTTGCACTAAATACTTTTTTTGAAATTATTCAATTTGATTGATCTCCTCAATATTTAGGCATAACAGATAATAACACGTTATGGTCAACCACATTAAACTCACTGGATAAAAACATAAAAATCAGATGGTAAAAGAGGTAGAAAATCACACAGCTTTGCTTACAACATTTGAAATCCCCTCCACTGATGTGATGTCACCTCATGAGAGTGATGTGATTGAGAAATATGGTTTTCTTTTAAAAGGGACATTTACACAGCATAACAGGGTGGACAGTGATCACAGGGACAAGCATACAACCTTAATTTTTTGTACACAATTTTAAAAAATATGGATAAAAACTATATTTGATTTCAATAGATATTGATCAGGAAAATGAAATAATAATAACATATTTGGAAATGTATATGTTTTTAATAGTTATTTTTGGGATTGAAGTTGGGACACTGGGGACATCCCAAATCCCATGCAAAATCCCATTTACATCTTTAACCAAAGCTTTTAAAATGTAGATAACAACAACTTAGAAGCCCATATAATTGTATTCATAATAAATAACAATTGACTATACATGAAAAACCTAATGGAATGAGTATTTGTCCAAATTTAGACAAAATACAACATGATTTGTACAGGGGACGGAAAAGGCACCGTATAAAAAAAATGTGTGACCCAGGTGTGATTGTTTTTTGTGGATGTTGTTTTCCAGCGCATGGGCTCTTTGGGTTCTCCCCCTCCCCCCCTCATCCCTCTGAGAACATCATATTTACCTGCCTAGCTAGGACAAGCCCACCTTCAACCAACTGTGTAACAATGGTCCGGGCATTGACTAAAGCAAATATTGGCTTCCCTTGCCAAGGAAGGGCCCTGGAAGCTGCTCTTCTCCTAAAGCAATAAAGTAGACAGTCATGAAGACAGATGGAGGTTATCTGCCTGCTCCGTCCGATGCAGCAGCAGATAAGACTTGGGACCACCATAGGGGATAAACAGAGATCTCATTAGGAGAATGTAATGGTGTTTCTAAAGCCACACCTGCCTCAGCAAGCTGTAATCCCCCATAGAGAGAGGGAGAAAGAGACTATACCGCCATTTTTTTTGATTCCATTGTTTTTGTTTACTTTGCACTGTTCTGACTTATTGAGTAGGACCTTGTGTTGTGTGTTTCTTTTGTGTTCGACATTACTGTATGTTAAAGTCGTAGTTATTCCCAGAGTACTTTACGCAAAAATCTTTTTATGAATCAAAACGCATCAAATCACTATTCCAGGAAGTAATTTGGATATAGTATATGAGGCTGTAAAGCACAAAATAATGATACTTATGGTGGACTCATGAGAACTGTCCTTGAAAATGATTTCACACGGCCAGAAAACCCTTCTCATCCCAGAGATAGTTCATCATGACTGTAGTTATGGGCGTCTGGATTCACTATCATGGGGAGTGACATCTTGAGAAACCTGCTGTTGACAGGGAGTTAATAAACGTAGCCAGTTAGCAGCGGCTGGTAAATGGCTCATGCGTCAGGCAGTAAGTGTGCTGTTTGGGAGTGAGTGCTGGAGATGGCAGGTATTACCCACCCTGTGGGATTGATTGTAGAGCTCTTCTCTATTTGGGATGTCGGGTCTGCAGTCTAGCATATGGTCCTCATTACTATCAAGGGCGAAGAGAAACAAAGCCATTTTGTGCACACACACTCACACACTGATGTGTCCACACGTATACACACAAACACAGGCGCATGAACACATATACACACACACACGCACAGGCACGCGCACACACACACTCAAACACATGCACAAACACACACACGCCTGTGCACACATACACACACACACACACACACACACACACACACAAACATGCAGGATGCAAGGCACACTATATGTTCTTGTACATATATATTATTATTATTATTATTATTATAGCTAAATTTGCCCCAGCTACTCGTCCCACAGTTTTGGCACTAGGTAGACATGAGAGGTGTCAAAACCAACTCGTGTTGCTATTGTCCGACGGAAGGTTACGGTTACGGCCTACGGTTTACCCACAATGCCCCGTTAAGCAGCAGAAACGCGGTCTTCGGTGGGGGATGCAGTGGAGTGGCCCGCGGGGGGGGGGGGGCAAGCACACTTCACAATTGTACCAGTCTAGTTTTGTAAATATTTATTTAATTTATTCAAACATTTTATTCTAAATGTATTTATTCTAAATTTAATACAAGGTCTATTTCATATGATCCATTTTCTGGCAGATCAACTATTACATGAATCCTACTTTCATCAAGACTACAAGTAATCTATATTCTTGTATTCCACATGTCTGGACGAGGAACTACTATAATTCCAGTAGCTGCCATATTTTCATCTGTGAAAAGGTCCAAACTAGCAAGCGTGAAATGGCTTTGCTCAGCCGTCTCAGTCGATGTGGGTGAAAGAATAATTCATGTTGTTGCAGAGTTTGTATATGTATGTATCTGTGGCTGAGGGGCTCCACCCCTCGTGGTCATATGCATCAGTCCTCTCACCGTGAGCTGTCAGGTTTAACACCCTGTACTCACAGAGCAGCCAGACGGGAAAGTCAAAGTCTTTCACCTCATCATCTTTTTAGAACGTGTGAGATGCACACTCATCAGTTCAACTCCTCTGTTGCCTTTTCTGCTGCTGGTAGGAAACATACTGTAACAGACTTGAGAAGAGTTGAGTTGGGATGTGCGAAAAGCACGCCCCGGCTGTGACTGTGATGCTGGGTTTTAAAGATGGTGTTGAATATTGAGGAACGTGGGCATCTTATTAAATATCATTCCACATCATCACAAATTACTTCTTTAGCCTTCCCAGACCCCATATCTAAATCCCCTCCCATTTGGAATGTACAGTACTAGAGAGTAGAGCATTTACTGTATGTCTTTGGTCCTTGTTCTGGTTAGAAGTTGAATTTCAGAATGAGACCATGAGATGGTGCTATGTGCCTAAATGAGGACTTGTGCCATTAGAGTAGAGGTGCTGTAGGAGTGAACCCTGTTCTGTATTACAGGGGGTTTAGATGATAATGGTCAGGTAAATAGTGAACAACAACCTGGCCCATGCCTGTATTTGAATGTGAATATGGCACATAGGATTCAGAAGACAGACCAGTGCTGTGTATGAAACATCCTATTAGCCACCACTCCTCCCCCCCCCGCTCGAGATACATATTGTTCTGTTCGTCCCCCATATTTACCATTCAGGCTGAATGTTCCTTAGCCTTTAGTACATTTCTTGTCTGAATGCGACTGAGTGCATCTGAATCGCTAACTGCAGTTAGCAGGATCCACGTTTACATTTTTTAAATTTACATCACTTTCCTCCCAGCACGTCCACACAAGGGGGAGGGGGGGGGGGGGGGGGATGAGAGAAGCGAGCGGAGAAGAGAACAGAACAGAGCGGAGCAGCGCCGATGCCCGGGCCCATGAAGCATTCAATCTGTGAGCCATCAGAATGTATCACACTCCCAGGCTGCAGCCAACCAGGGAGAGAGGCTTACAACAGCCTTCCTAAAAACTGAAGGTCAACTATTTAGGAAAAGGGAGGTTGATTTGTACTGCACTACCAGCATGGGTTGCTATGACGTTTATGAGGCCTATAAGACAACCAATAAGACAACCAATAGGAAATGTTTTTTGCAGACCTTTGGTCCGACGGATTAAACAATGTATGGATTGGATTGGACCCATAATTATTTAGGTATTTATAGTAGCATATACTGTAAGTATCTCTAAGTATTTTATACTCATGTTTAACATGGGTAAGGTCCTGTGCACATTTGCTCTCTAGGACCTAGATCCTAGAATATAGGGCAGATGGGGGCAATTAGGAATCATTAGAGTTGTAATGATCAAGTGTCACTGGACTTCTACCTAGAGTAGGCTATATCGGGTGTGCAGTGGACTCACACGCTACATCAGTCCTCTTTATTATTCATAGTGTCGTGGGCCACGTATTTAAATGTTCAATACCTGGGCCGATCTGAAGATTGGTGTAATTAATCAAGTGAAGGGCACCCTTTATTACCCCTGCATGGCAGCGGGGGTGACCTGAGCAAGCATGCCACAGAGAGAACTCACTTTGAACACTTTAATCAGTAATAAGGCTTTCACACTGTAGCCCCAGGTCTGGGAATTGCCTTCTTGCACTCGGTGCTTTAGATAGAAGCAGGTGAAGCTGTGAGAATATCACCTAAAGGTGCCTCAAGGTAATATGAGGACAAACAGGT
>NC_137674.1:45435749-45453249 GCF_963989245.1 Nansenia antarctica | reverse complement strand
GTTAATAATATACCACATGCCGAGGAAAAAGTATACGATAGCTTCAAGTTCCTCCATGTTGCTATTGTTGTGGCTGTGTGGTGTCTCGTGAAAATATACGTCACCACCATGGTGCGCTGTTATGACGCGTAACTCTGCCTACTATCTCCTACTCCTCCTACTCGTTCCTGGTCTCTTGTGTATAGTGGAAAAGCGCCAATACCCAGAACTGTTCAAAAGCGTGCCGAAGCGAGCTGACCCGAGCCGAGCCGGGCACTGTAGTGGAAAAGCACCATTAGTGCATGTTACACCCCCTGGTGACTCGGGGCAGAAGGGCGCAACATAGAGCAACAAGAAGGACAAGTGAGGGTACAGTCACACAAAAACCAGGAAACTAAGGGTTGCAATTAAATTGATATTTATTGATAAAGCAACAAAGGGAACAGAGAGGACTAACAGTGGCACCAAATAAAAGTAATCAAAATAACCCCCACCCCCCCTTTACAGGTGCTAGAAACCTCAAAGTACAGTGGGTGGTGCTCACTCTAAACTGGGGTGCTAGACAGCAGGTAAACCCAGGGTATCTCAACTAGTCATCTGTCCCTGTGTGCACAAATAAACATAAATGATTAACAAACAAAAGACATAAACAAGGTAATATAATAAATGGAAACTTTCATACTTAATTTACATAAATCATCTAAATGAACAAAACAAATAACACAAACAAAACCAAACAGAGCTCAACCCACCAGAGCCCTGCCACAGCTCAAAACAGGAGAGAGCGAGAGAACACTCAGGACACAGAACATTTATAGTGCAAAGACCAGGTTGATTGATGATCAGGAACAGGTGTGTGGAATGATGGGACTGAACCAGGGGGCCGTTCCACTAAAGGTGGATCAGTATATCGGCGATTGAAATAAATCAGGCGATCAGGCAACTGGGGATTGGAATTCAAGCCTCAGGTGATTCCTCGAACGAGGATCAGCCTTGTGTCATGAGTGTTCACAGAAGACAGGCTTACAAATCTTCAATATGGGCGCGTGCACGCAGACATAAAGAGCCCCGAAGAGTCAAACTGTCGAAATGAAGATACTCCACTCTGCAGGGGTCCTACAATAGTGTCAGCTGCACAACCGCGGAGAGAAATGCGCTACAGAGAGTCGTGAGAACAGCCCAGAAGATCACCGGCGCCCCCCTCCCCTCTCTGGAAGAGCTGTACAACACACGCTGTCTCAGGAAGGCCTCCAAGATCTCCAGAGACCCAACCCACCCTGGGTACGTACACTTTGCCCGGCTGCCCTCGAAAAGGCGGTACAGGACCATGGCCGCAAGGACAAACAGACTGAAGAACAGCTTCTACCCCAGGGCCATCCAGGCCCTGAACACAGCAAAGACCTAGGTTCTGGGCCCTGGACAGTCTGGACGGATTGATGGCAGCTGCTGGATTGAAAAAATCTGGTGTAGTGCTGAGGCACAAATGTGTACATTTCAAGCCTGCAAACTGCGACACTTTAAATGAATGTGCAATAACACTATGTGCAATATGACAACCCTAGTCGTCTTATCTGTACAGTATAGTATAGTGGATAGTGTACATAGCCTTTATTTATGTAAACCAGCTCCTTTCCCTTCTTGTTTTTTTTTCTTTCCTAGCACCAGGGGAGCCACCCCTCCCAAATTTCGTTGTTTGGTACCTGTACTATAGCAATGACAATAAAGACCATTCATTCATCAGAGCTCTGCAAATTGCTCTAGTATACGATCAGCTGGCATTTGTTTTTAAATGTCTTTATTTCTTTATAATCTGAGAGAATCAGACAATAAAGGAGGCACAAAGATTATAAAGAAATAAAGAAATAATAATAATAATAATAATTATTATTATATAATAAACATATGAACTCCTGCTGCAGTAAGTAAAGCTATTTAGCGCACATCTTTGTTTTTATTTCTTCTGTAAACCCCAACAGATGACCATTCATCCATCACGTTGTCATGGCACCAGATGCTAGAATACAATATGAAGAGAGACAGTTTTCTGCTAGAGATCCCATGAAATGTGACCACTTCTTTGGCAAGATCTGAACATAGTATGCTAATGAATCATTATCACAAATGCTAATTTGTTAACACAAGTTCAGGACGAAAGCTTTTACCCAATTAGATGCCTCAGGCCATTTCCATGTCTGTGCACCATAGCAGAGAGACGGACATACTGTGCAAAGGCCTGCATCAAATTCATGACTTCACCAATCATAGTCATCGAATTGTAGGCAAGAATTCAAACTCTATGACCTCTATCTGTAGATTATATCTGTTTCATTTAGTTTGACTGAATTATTTCTTTAACACCTCTGATTCATGCATTGCCTGCATTAGCCACCATCAAGCCATGGTGGATAGCTATGTGAAGACAATGTGGTCAGTAATTACCCTTCATTGCTCTCCTCTACAATGTTACACAGAAGAATAGCATGCTAATGTGAGATGATATTGAATTGTGAACTATACAGTGGCTGAGAGACTGTTCACAAAGCTATTTCCTCAGTAATCTATCTTTTCATCAAAACCAGTGTCCATTTTATAGACATTGTCACAGGTCTCTTACAGTAATTGCCATTGCATACTGTCTAATGTCTCTCATTTCCATTTCATCGTCCACTCCATATTTGTGTGAAATTATTGTGTCAAGGTGTTGAAAAAAACACTCCCTGTAAGAAAGTGTTCTCACCAATACAGTGTCCTTTCCCAAGGTTTGTCAGATTATTGAGGAATAATTGGCTCTGCAAAGTCATTGAGAATGCATGCTCTAGGGTTGCCCATCTGCTGATGACAAAGTGGTTTTGGGAACTTTTGAGGTGTGGTGAAGGTGCTTGCTCGATGTTGAGCATAAGTGGTTGAAAAGCTACGAGGGTCACTCAGTGTGTGTGTGTGTGTGTGTGTGTGTGTGTGCATATGTATATGTGTGTGCGGTGTGCATGCGTGCCTGTGTGTCTGTGGTTGATATGTGTGTGTTTGTGTGGGTATGTGTACAGTATGTGTACAGTATGTGAGTGGCGCTTAGGTTAGGAACTCCTATTAACAAACCGAAGATAGCATCTACTGTCATTCACACAGAAGCCGATAAGAGACCAGATAGTAGAGCAAAGATAGGGATACTTTATGCCTAAATCAAGTTATCATCCCCTAGACTCTGTCGGTCTACTGTTTATACAAATCGTTTCGAGTCTATAAGCCAAGGTTAGCTTTCTCTTTCCAGAAGGTTACTGTCTGCTAGGTGTGAATAATGATTGCTTTTCTGTAGCAGAAAATGGGTTTTATTAATAGCAACAACACACACATCTTAGATAAGATAATAATTCAAACAGGACCTGCACCGCCTCTTGGGTAATAGGATTGTGTACAATATGCTGAACAAATGTAGTTCTGACACGAAAACTACTAGCAATACATTAGGATTTACAGTGGCTGGCTCACTAGGCGGTCCATGTGTGCCTTTCACGTAGAGTATATTTACATAAATCTAACTTCAGCAAGGTAAAGATTCCGTATGATTGACAGTATGCATTTCAGATTGTGGATGAGGAAACCATAGAAATTGGAATGTGACATTTTTACATTATTGTTAGATGAGGTCATTTGGAGTTCTCTGTGGTAAATTGAAGGTGTTATTTGGACTGGGGACTGAAGTTGTGGCTTATGTGCTGTATTGTACTGCAGAGCTTTTTGGGGGCAACTCAGCTGAGTACAGTATACCACTGCTTTGTGCCCACCATCAGTGCAATGCTTTGTGAAATAAAGGCATTCAAAGATCAATTGAATTTCACAGCCAGCTACTTGTAATTGGGTCTGCCAAGTTGGACATGCTCTTTTAGTTTTTTTTTGTTGAAAATATGGAAAACGTACTTTATTCCTTTTTTTATTTAGAATGACCTTAAAGTCAACCAACCTAGAATAATAAGAACTTCGCCATCTGCCAACAGATAATAGTCATTTCTTATTGGAGCACAATCTACCCTATTCATTATAATTGCTTTCATTCTGTGTGTTTTGCCATTGGGCTAATGCAAATGCCAGCAGAAGAAGTTTGGGCCCAGAAACTAGAACAGTTAATATTGCTCCTCTGTGGTCAGTGTGACAGTCAGTCAGCTACTGTACATGGACCAATTTCCCTCGTGTTGACCCACAGTGCAGCAGCAGCATGCCCACTGACGTCTGTGAATCAGCCGTCAACCCAACCCTTCCTGCTTGGTTGTAACCACAAAGAGGTCATGGCTGGGACCGTCTCAGGGAGATAAACCCAACATTCTGTTTTATTTCCTCTCATGATTACAGGACAGGAAGTAATTGATTGGGGTGACCTCTGTGATAAGTGTTTGCTGGATACAACTTTTTCCCAAAATGCGCTGACATTATTCTTTTTGATGATGCCATATCAAGGGATTTGGCGTGTCCGCTCTTCTACACCTTTAATGTCCCACATCCATAACTGTTCCCCCCTCTACAGTGGTCTAAAGGCCGGGATAATGATTTAGGGAAATCTGAGGAAAACTGCTGAAGGTCTTCTTTATGCTGGGTCTGTGCCATCGGACAGCATGCTGAGTCAGGCGTTTTCATGCACAGACACTCGTTTAGGGGTCTCATCAAAACACTCCCTGGAGATTCAGTGCTGTAGATGGACGTTGAGCCCCTATCAAATGGTTTGGTGTAAAGATGTTCCTACATTGCTGCAGTGTTCTTCCTCAATTTAACCTACTCTTCTCTAGTCAGGGAGCAGAAGAATCAGAAACACTAACCTTTTCTGACAAAGTTAAATTCTCTCCTAATCATAGGAAAGTATTAACATTAATAATAAACAGTAACATTTTGTATTGCAGCCTACTGTCTGCAAAAAAGTCTTCATGGGGAATCCCAAGTTATATGATCAAACAATTACTATGAGATTAAAGTAGAGATTCTTAGCTTTTATTTGATGTTATTCGTGTTCATTCTTGGACTAGAATGAATGAATGAATGAAGAATGAATGAATGAATGAATGAATGAATGAAACTGATGAGGATTAACACCCCGAACACCACCCCCGTCATCATAGACGACAGACCCATCAGAGAAGTCGACTCCTTCACCTACCTTGGCAGCGTCATTGACAAGCAGGGTGGCACAGACAGTGATGTCACTGTCACTGCTAGGGTAGGCAAAGCCAGAGCAGCCTTTATCATCCTGAAGAACATCTGGGCCTCAAGGGAAATAGTTACTCCAACGAAGGTGCGCATCTTTAACTCTAATGTCAAAAGTGTCCTTCTCTATGGCTCAGAAACATGGAGAATGACAAAGAAAACATTGCAGAAAATCCAGACTTTCATCAACATCTGTCTGAGGCGCATCTTCAAAATCAGGTGGCCAGATAAAATCAGTAATAAGGAACTGTGGCAGAGAGGGAGCCAGGAGCCAGTAGAGAGCCAGATCAGGAGACGGAAGTGGGGATGGATTGGTCACACCCTGCGCAAACCAGCAGCTACCATCACACGACAGGCCCTGACATGGAACCCACAGGGAAAGCGGAAAAGAGGAAGGCCCAGAAACAGCTGGAGGCGGGACTCTGAGGCGGAGTTGAAGAGGCAGGGTACCAGCTGGGGAGAGGTGGAAAAGAAAGCCCAGAGCCGTGATGGATGGAGAAGAGTCGTTGATGGCCTTTGCTCTGCAAGAGATTCAACGGCATAAGTCAAGTCATTCGTGTTCATATTGGTGTCACCATTCATTTTCATCAACACTTTTATGCGTAGTCCTCCTGTTTCAGGGTACCAAAGTGATTCATGTTTAGTATTTGGTCAACAATCCTTTGCATGCAATAACTGCCTGAAATCTGCGACCCAAAATCGGATCATGTTAAATTGGATTTACATCTGAAGATTGACGTGGCCAGTCAAGAACTTTCCACTTTTTGGTGCTGAAAAACGATTTGCTATGACAATAATTATGTTTTGGGTCATTGTATGACTGTGACAATGCATTTGGTGGCATTTGCTTGTACTTGACCAGACAAGATGTTTCTGTGCACTTCAGAATACATTCTGCTGCTGCCATCAACAGTTACATCATCAATTTAAACAAGTTAACCAGTTCTAGTGGCAGCTATACACATATACACCCTAACATTAAGACCCTTTCCATCATGTTTAACAGATGAGGTGGTATGCTGTAAATCAGTGGTCCCCGATAGGCAGCTTATAGGACCTTCCCTCACTGACTCTGACACTGACGTTGCCGAAACCCTCATTCACGCCTTCGTCACCTCCCGTCTGGACTATTGTAATGGAGTCCTGTTCGGGGTTCCCAACAAAGCCCTGGACAGGCTCCAGTACGTGCAGAACTCAGCTGCCAGGGTCCTCACCCACACCAAGCCCTGGCAGCACATCACCCCCACCCTCATTCACCTCCACTGGCTCCCGGTCAAGTCCCGCATCACATTCAAAATCCTCCTCCTCACCTACAAATCCCTCCACGCCTGCGCCCCCCAGTACCTAACTGACCTCCTCCCCCAGCATACCCCTTCCCGGAACCTGCGGTCCGCAGACATGGGCCTGCTATCCACCCCCCACACCAACCTACGGACCTTTGGGGACAGAGCCTTCAGCGTTGCAGCTCTCACCCTTTGGAACTCCCTCCCCATAGCGATCCGCAACGCCCCCACCCTGGACTCCTTCAAACTAGCCCTCAAAACTCATCTGTTCTCCAAGGCCTTTGGCCCCTAGTCATTGTTTCAGTTTTTGTTTTGTTGTTTTCTGTTTTGTCTGTCCGTGTCATTCCCTTGTAAAGCGTCCTTGGGTTTTTGAAAGGCGCTATATAAACTAAAGCTATTATAGAATTTTTGGAGTGCCAGAAGGAAAAAAATCATAATTTGATAGGAATAGCAATGAAAGAAGAAATGTTCCCTCTTAATTTCACCCTGCATTTCCAGCCACCTTCCTCGGCGCACCAATATCAATTATTCACTTTATTCATTATTCAATATTCACGTCAGTTCCAGTGAATCGAAAAGCGAGACAGATAAATAAGTAAGTTCATTGCAATGGCTACAAAGAAATGTAAAGTTGATACCAAAAATAGAATGTTTAATGCAGATTGGACTGATCCATTTTGCATCATTCTACCTGGACATGTCGGTTTGCAAACAGTAGCGGTCAGCAAGGTTGTTAACATCCAATTCGAAGGAAAACACAACAGCTTCAATGAAAGATTCCCACCAAAATCAGATACCAGAAAGCAGAAAATAGCTAGTTTAAACTTTGTTTATGAGCACTCTGTTAAAGTTATTCATAAAGCGTGATCAAAAGCCAAGGGAGAAATCAGCTGACCAACGAACATCTTGACCAGTGCCTTCGCGTAGCAACAACTGAGGACCATGCCCAACTTCAGGACCATGCCCGCTTCCCGATGCTGATTACTCCCACTGAGCGGTGATCAATGTGGAATAATTGATTTCTTAGTAAAAGTAAGACTAGTAGCCTAATGTACCGAAATATAGATGGAAAATATTATTTAATATTGTTTAAATTATAATCAGAGGAAAAAAGTATCGCACACTTCTCTCCATGCAATTAAAACCTATTTTATTATAGTCATTAGTGTGCAGCAAATTATAATAGGCTACCTGCAACATATCTACACCTAAACAAACCAATACAACATGTCTTTCTAGAGAAAACAGCTGTTTCCTACTGTTAAAGGGGAAAATGGATGAGATGAGGCCAGTGACGTCGTTAGGCCTGGGTATCCGGGGCACAAGCCCCAAATGTGTTCTGAATACCCCTGGATCTCCGGATCCTGGTAGGGGAAACTTTTTTCTTTTTTAAAAAAAGTCGCCATCTACAACATTGCTATCGATTTAGCTCATCGTCATTGATTTAGCGCAAGCTGCCACCCGTCAATCAAAAACTCTGCTACTCTGCCACTACTTTGACACTATTAAACCGCCCCCAAGTTTTACTGCGGTATATGGTACTACCCCAGGATTTAAAAAATCACATTGTAGGGGCGCTTGGTGGTGTAGCACACGTCAGCCATGTAATCGGAGGGTCCCCGGTTTTATTCTGGCCATCGACATATCCTGCACGTCATCCCTCCTCGCTCTCACCCATCCTTTCTGTCATTCTCTACTGTCTCTATCCCAATAAAGCAGAAATGTCCTAAAAACATATTTGAAAAAAATATAATCACATTGTAGGGCTTTGAGTGAGCCGCCAATTTCAAATAATGGATTTGTAACAGCGGCTGGTGAACCAAGTCGGGCAAAGTCATTTTTTATTCTAGAAGATATGCTTATTTGAATGTTGGTACACTTCAATTTAACTAGCGGAGAAAATTGCCCTAAACCCAAACAAACAAACTTAGCTAGCTAGCTAACTAACAACAAAGAACATTGCAGATAACTGCTCTGTTTACCACATCACAAATGCTGATAGAACATGAACATGCTAAAACACATAACTAAACATAAGATGATCACACAGTATCTAAACATAAACAAGACATGTATCACCAACACTCACACAAGTGCAAAGCGCAGAACGTCTTACGGCAGACGAGGAGAAGCCGTCATGTGACACGCAATTATGATCGCTTCTAAATAGTTAAATCTTTGACAAATTACATTGTTTACGAAAAATTCTGTCATCACTTTCATAGCATCTTCAACCACACAGACAGTGGAGAGTGTTCCTGATGTGAGACAGTTATTTATTTATTTATTTTATTATGGTGAGCATTCTACAGTCATTCACTGTAGAAGGCCTACCTCCCCGTTTGCAATTGCAGAGATCACTAGTGCTTTTTTTTTCTTTTTAATGGCGTTCTGAACGGCAAGCCTAAGGTTTTGGCTATGTTTCTGATAGTTTGGCTTCCTTGGCTTTTATTGGCACCTCTCATGTTGACAGACACCAATAGCAGACTCTAAAGGCAAACACAAAGCATAGAATCAATACTAGACATTGACAGCTCTATTATGCCTGCACAAATGATGTGATGGAACACACCTGACTTACCAGAAACACCTGTCAAGCCAATTGTTCCATTACTTTTGGGTACCCTCAAGAGGTGCTGAGATGTAATTGGAAATGCCTAGTGTGTCCCAATCCCATACAATCAGGAGCAAACACACGCTAATAACAACTCTCAACTGTCAGAGGAGAAATTGTGCGACGTCGACACATTTTACGACAGCATAAACCAGGCCCCAGTGGTTGTAAGCAATCAGATTCAGTAAGCTGTTGTTTTGAGATTGAAATGCAGCAGTATAAAGAAATATGAAAACAGCTTCATGGAATTGTTCTGCCATTATTTTTAGTCAGTGAGCTTTCCCTGGTATTGAGTGTGTATCATTACCATGTAGCTGTTCCCGTCTTATGAGTTTCACATTTGTCATAGCCAATGCCTTATTACCTTTGGGAGAATCCATCATGGCAGTTAATTCAGTCGGCTAATCACCTGCTTAGACTCGTTTCTTATGTTGGGAAACCGCAAACAGAATCTCTGAGCAAATTTAACACATTGTTAAACTGGAGGCCAATCTGACTCTATCTATCAACCCATGTCCTAAGTTTAGCAGTATAGTATAGTATGCTGTCTCAGAATGTGTAGAAAATAAAACGACAAGTCCTCCTAGACACCAACCAACCAAGCAGCCTTCGGGCGCTTTGAGGCCTGCTCTAAATGATTCAAAATACAACTCCCTCCAGGCCCACTCCTGGGTGTGTAGCTGAGAAAGGACAGCTGGATCGATGGAGCATACTATATTATACTGTACTGTAAACTCATATTGGGGAATATGATCTGTTTTCACCGCTGCTCTTTGTGACTGCAGTACTCATATCCTCAGTAACAACAACAACAACAACAACAACAACAACAACAACAACAACAACATATTTTATCACAAAAAACCTAATCACAGACCTGCACTACTGAACCCCTCCCTAGCCCCCATGGCACTCTATGCAGAGCATATGTGAGCCACAGCAAATCAGATAAGACGATATTATCAACTGGGAGAAGCATTATGGAAGAAGGAAACAGACACAGAGATGCCAGTAATCAAGATGTCATATTGAATTACGTCTCTGTTGTATTTGTTGGATGGACACAGATACTGTATTTCTCTTAGACCGACAGTAGGCCTACTCTGTATAAGGGAGGATTGTACAGGACTGTACAGGTATATATATATATATATATATATATATGTAGTGGAGTTTTTTCATTGATGGGTAGTAGCTTAAATCAATGACGATGCAGTAGATGGTGAATTTTTTTTGTTTTTGTTTTTTTCTTCTTCCCAGGATTCCCTATTCAGAAAACATTCGGGGATCGAGCCCCGGAGGCACAGAGCTAATGATGTGCCTGGAGGTAGCTTAAATTCACCATTCAATTGGCAAGTTGCACATTGGCGGCCGTAGGCTTCATATTTCATTGCAGCATTCTTTGCACACGCATACAGGTAACACAAGCATATAGGTAACTTACTATTTGATTCACGTTTTATAGGCAAATGCAGTTCCACTATTCATACACCCTCAACACAAGTGAAAATATAGATTGCATGATCTTACCTTTACTTGTAAATGAAGTAAATATCCTAAAAAACGTATATGTTCCCACTACAGTGCTATGGCTAGCTCTCTGTTGACAGTCGGGACGAGTTGCAGTATCACTCCATTTGAAACAAGTGTTATTTTCTGTCCCTTCTTTTGAAGTAGGTCCAAAGCTCAGGCATTGGTCTTCCTTTCTGTTTTGATTGAGTCCAATTTTGAGACATTTTTAAGGTTAGCTATAACGCTTTTTTTTTCTTTTTTTTTTACTAGAGCTCACTAACCTTGAGGGCTCAATACACGTCCCTCTACAGAGCCCTGGAGTGGCCACAGATTCTGTAGCACAAAGAGGCAGACGTGATAACTGCCGACCCTGGTGCTTTTTAATTGCAGTTTTAGGCAGGCGTTTATTGCCTGCGCTCCATCCAGTTTCGGAGGGGTTGCGCAATCAGGTGAGGCTGAGCTTGTCACTGCTGTACTTCTTGTCTCTCCCTGTATTTCCAGCGGAACTTGTTTGAAAAAAAAGATTTTTGGAATCATACAGAAAGGACATTTATAAAACAAATCAGTGGAAAAATCGTAATATTTATTTTATTTTATTATTTTATTGTTTTGCTTTTCATTTCAGCTATTTTCATTATATGCCTCCCCTGCCTCCCCTGATTGCACATCCCTGATGTGTACACATATATTTACCCATTTTAACAAATGTATTAATACAATGAGATCTCTTTCGATTTAACGAAAGCTTAATGGTTGCTCTGCGTCTGTGAAATGACTATTCCAAATGTCACATGTGTTTCAGTGCGATAGGTTACGTTTTGTCTTCACATTTCACAGGTACAGTGTGACAACAACCTTTGTTGAATACATAGTTAAACACAAACCAACGCTTCATGAGGAACGACCCAACGCGACAGGTGAGGCTGTTCCCTCAAGCCATTTAGCGGAAGTAATTTCAGTGTCACGATAAGGAATTATAGATGGCTACAGAATTATAGGAATGAATAGCTAGTAGTCCCTATCTCATTACAAGGACAGGCCACACACAGGAGGCTGATATCTCTGTTGTGTCCCCTTCTCCTGTTTGCAATTTAAATAGAAGTGGGTATAATGTGTAATGCCTGCATCTCTTGGTGCAGAGTATCGCTCATATGGGAGGGTGACCCATGAAATTAATATTTGTGTGAGATTAGATTTGTTATGCACTGAGGAGGAGGTTGCCATTCTACCTGACTTACTGAGAGACGTCCCAGCAAATAGTTATTAGACGCTCAGGTCACGGATACTCTGGAATGCTGAGAACTAATGAGCATGCTGAGAAGGTAGAAGATGAGAAGGAAGAGGAGGGGAGAGAAAAGGAGGAGGAGGAAGAGGTTGAGAAAGAGCACAGAGTGAGAGTGACAGAAGGAGTAAGAAGAGTTGGAGGAAGAAGAGTGAGGGGGAGGAGGAGGAGGAAGTCATGGCCCAGGATTATACAAAGACTTTCAGATCTTGGAGTTCTGATCTGGATGAGTGACTTTTGCCTGTTAGAGTACAGCTCAGTCAGAGTTTTGAATCTATGTTCAACACTAACATTGGTCGATACATTTCACTAGATCCTTCCCTATTGATTCAAACTCTGAAGCAGAATCAGAATCAGAATCAGAATTATTTTTATTGCCAAGTATATACAGGAAATGTACTTGGTGTGGTTGGTGCATAAGACATAAAGATACAAACAACAATATACTAATAAAAAAAACAATAATGTAATAAACAAGACTATATAAGCAAATAAAATAAAAAATAAAAACACAATGACAGAAAGGGGCAGTAGAACGAAAATGATGTAGGCTGTAAATTACAATATGTAAAACTAATATAGATTACATTGTCAGTTGTATGTGTGTGTGTGTGTGTGTGTGTGTGTGTGTGTGTGCGTGCGTGTGCGTGTCTGTGTGTGAGTGTGCGTGTGTGTGTGTGTGTGTGTGTGACAGGACGGGGGTGGAGAGGGGGAGTGGAAGTCCCAGAGTCAATGAGAGGCAGGGAGCTTGTTTGTGAGGCCCGCTGCCATGGGGAAGAAACTGTTCAGGTGGCGCAAGGTTTTGGTCTTGATAGACCGGAACCTTTTTCCAGATGGGAGACTTTGGAAGAGGTTGTGATCGGAGTGGGAGGGATCAGCGATGAACTTTCCTGCTCTCTTACTGGTCCTGGAGTGGAACAGGTCCAGGACAGATGGCAGGTTGCAGCCGATGACCTTCTCGGCTGACCGAATGATCCGCTGTAATCTGCCTCTGTCCTTGGCAGTGGAGGCAGCGAACCAGACGGTGATTGATGGGCTGAGGATGGACTTGATGATGGACGTGTAGAACTTGACCATCACTTTCTGCGGCATATTGAATTTCTTCAGCTGCTGCAGGAAGAACATCCTCTGCTGGGCCTTCTTGATGGTGGAGGTGATGTTCTCTGCCCACCTGAGGTCTTGTGAAATGATTGTCCCCAGGAATCTGAATGACTCCACACTGGTTACTGGGGAGTCACACATGATAAGGGGGGGGGGGGGGGGGTGGTTGGGGCAGGGCTCCTCCTGAAGTCCACTACCATCTCTACAGTTTTTAGAGCGTTGAGCTCCAGGTTGTTCTGGCTGCACCAGGAGGCCAGGCTGTCAACTTCCCTTGTGTAGGCGGACTCGTCACCCTTGCCCAACCTTGCATGAGTCCTGTCTGCAGTGGATAGAATGCCTGTGTGGGAGTTATAGTTTGAATGTTTTAAAACTGCATTTTTGCATTCACATTCTAAAATGAAGGTGTGGATGCATCTAGAATGGTGTTGCAAAAACATTTGGCCATGTGTTCAATTTGAAATTAATATCTTATCTTCAGTATTTTCAGTGCAATGAAAAGGAACACTTGAGGTATTCACAACACACACACACACACACACACACACACACACACACACACACACACACACACAGACACACACACACACACACACACACACACACACACAAACACATATACAGTACATACACATGCACACACACACATGCGCACACACACGCACGCACACACTCACACACACACAACTTAGCATTTCAGTCTATTTATTTTTTTATGAGCATAGTCTTTGATTTGTTTTAGCAGAGTGATAGATCACTCTATATGCCCCTGACAATTTAAGACTATCAACTCTGCCAGAAAAAGCCACAACCCCCTTATTGAAACCCCAGACATCCCATGCCCTCAGCCCTTAAATTCCCTTATGCTCCATCATTTATGCATATGTGACACAGTGGAAGGATATCAATATTCTCTGTGTACCCACCTCTCTATGTTGAAAGCTGAATGAATATTTCGGATAGGGTCATAAATCCCCATTCCCATCAGGTCATTAGGAGACTCCGGGGTTGGCTGGGCTGTCTCTTGGCAGAGACCCTAGATCTGAATTGACAGGTGTTCCATCCTGTCTGTCATTGTTAATCATTGAAGGGCCGGGCGCGGCAATGAGGTCTGCCAGGCGACCTTGAGCCACCATCCGCTGGATGCCACTAAACCCTGCTCTGAAAAGCAGGGTTTAGTGGCAAGTGACAAGTCCCCTCTACCTGGTCGAGGCACACACACACACATACACACATACACACGTACACACACCACGCATGAGCACACACATGAACAATCACACACATGCGTGCGCACACACACACACACACACACAGTACTCTATGGAGGATATATGCAGGACTAAAACAAGAATGTATTTACTCGCATGAAATTGAAAAGCACTCTCTTTAAGTACACATATGTGAAGTGTGTGTGTGTGTGTGTGTGTGTGTTTGAAAGAGAGAATGATGGCATTCTATTTTCTCCCCCTGGTCTTCTCAGCACAGTTAAGTAACGGTGAACCACACAGGTTAATATGGAGAGAGAGAGAGAGAGAGAGAGAGAGAGAGAGAGAGAGAGAGAGAGAGAGAGAGAGAGAGAGTAGCCTGTCTCTCAGTCTCTTAGCCGCGCACTCGGAGTGAAACAGTCGCCCGTTGTCAACGGTGATTACGATGACAATGAGGACGAAGCACACCATGTGTAGTTGATGTGATGTCAATAATAGTTTTTCAATAAGGCCCATTCTCCACTCCAGCGACACATTGAATAAGAGGGTGAGAGACAGAAAGAGAGAGATAGAAGGAGCGAAGAGAGAGAGAGAGAAACACAGTGATGAGATTGAGATAAGTAAACAGTCTGTTTAACGCTCTGCCAGCCAAGGGTGCTGCTTCCCTTCCCTCTCCCCTGTCTCCTTCAGCGAGGAAGTGAGAGAGAGAGAGAGAGAGAGAGAGAGAGAGAGAGAGAGAGAGAGAGAGAGAGAGAGAGAGAGAGAGAGAGAGAGAGAGAGAGAGAGAGAGAGAGAGAGAAAGAGAGAGAGAGACAGAGAGAGAGAGAGAGAGACAGAGAGAGAGAGAGAGAGAGAGAGAGAGAGAGAGAGAGAGAGAGAGAGAGAGAGAGAGAGGGAGAGAAAGAGGGTTCCAGATCCATGTGGTAATTCCAGTTCCTGGCTTTGGCTGCGTCCGGGACTGTGTGAAGAGGCAGCGTGAGCGAGCGCCTGTTTTGCCTGCCTGCCTGATGAATCTCCCCTCTGCTGCGCTCTGCTCAGCTCTGCTGCAGTGGAAGGGGCTATAGCTCGGCGCCGCGCGCACCGCACTTACAAGTAGTCACAGCGGAGAGAGAGAGCAGAGCATCTTGCTGTTGTTCTTTTTTTTAGACCCTCTTTCAACACCGCCCCTTCTTCTTCTTTTTTGTTTTGTTTACCCTCCTCTTCAGAGGGGGTTTGGATAAAAGAAAGAAAGAAAAGAAAAAAAACAAACGAGGAGTGAGAGAGGAAGAGTCTCTCCTCTCAGAGGCTGAGAGTGGAGTGTCTCTCCGCACCACACATGACGTGCGTGACATCGTCTCGTGTCAGCGTGTGAAAGACAAGTCTCTGTGTCTCTTAGATGCCTCCTGCCTTTAGACACCCTGCCAGGTAAGACCATATTGCTCTCTCTTTCTCTCTCTCTCTCTCTCTCTCTCTCTCTCTCTCTCTCTCTCTCTCTCTCTCTTCTCTTCTCTTCTTCTTCTCTACCAGGGTGCGAAATAAGGGGGAGCTCGGGGAGCTATAGCTCCCCTAGTGGTGACATGAGCTCCCCTGGAAACATGGTTTGTGAAATTTTGGGGGAGCTCTAAAATATTCCAAATTGTGACGGATTTTACCTGGTGTAATATGATTTGTAGAGGCATACAATCTATTTTGATGTTGGTATTAGGTATATAAATGATATATAATAGCCTATATAGCCTACATATAGGCCTTTTGACATTGACAACTAAAAAAAAACTGGCATCTCCCATCGGTCACTATTTGTTGGCTATCTGGTGATATGGACGTCTTTGAGTGTCTAGAAAAGCGCTATAAGTCTAATGTATTATTATTATGGACTTCACTTTAATCCGGCAGTTCTCAAGGTTTTTATGCACCAATCGATTCCTCTAGTCAGTGCGTCTTTATCACATTCATTGACGAAAAGGACGACTCGCATGTATAGGTGGAAGGGAACATTCATTGTGAGCACGGAAAATGTGAGTCTCACAACGGCTTTGCATTGATGAAACCAGGTAGGATTAACGCATAGTTCCATCCATTCCTAAATGCCCTGTTTCCACCGTCAACTTTCCTCTTTAGACCTTTGGAGAGTGACATGATGTTTCTCTTGCTAGCAGGTTAAATGTTTAGCTAACTTCACCCGGCACGTAAACAACCAATCCAATAATAATGTGACCTTGTAAGTCTGGGAGGAGGGGGGAATAATTATCACAATAAAACTATGTTAAATAATTATTAGAATAAGTTAGGCTGTGCTACATCGTCAGTCCACACATTTATTATTCAAAAATATGGAAAAGGGTGAAACTACGTTTCAACGTTGTTGAGAATCACAACACAAACTTGCTAGTCAAGCCAAAATACTGCAACGTAATGGATTGGACTGCTACCTAGTTAACTAGAACACTACTTTACATTGTTAGCAGGCTCATAAAACAAGCCGTGTTAGTTGACTAGCGATGTGTCATTGATTTTCGACAACGCGGAAATGTATTCACATTTTTCGAAAGAAAAGTCAAAGCATTAGAACGTAGAACGGAAAATCGTACGAGCGCTTTGCACACGGAAAGCCACCGGCCCCGATTCGGCCAGAATTTTTTTTTCCGTCAGGAGATTTTTATTTTTTTTTATTTTTTTTATTTAATCCCTGGGCTCCCCCGCACACCGTGATGTAATTCGCACACTGTTCTCTACCCTTTCCTCTGGTACAGGGGGGGAGAAGAGTGGTACAGGAGTTGAGTTTTCCAATTGAGGAAGCCAGAACCTCTTGAGATTGTCTTGGTGTGATGCTGGAGGTACATCTTGGATGTATTGTAGCAGGCGGTTTCAACATCTGGTAGAAGACTGTGTGTGTGATCATACAAGGAGATGGTTTAGTTAAAACCACCTATGGTAACACTGTTTACCTAGGGGGGCTCCCCGGAAGAATCACCCATCTAAGTTGTTTTCCTGCGAAGATCAATGAACAGACAAGGTTTTATTTTGTTTCCTCATGCATGTTCATACAGTATGAACTCATACCTCCATATTTTGAAACTCAAATTATGAAATGAAGAAAAATAGGAGACCAGTATTGCCTGATAATGATCTCATACTGTGTGTGTGTGTGTGTGTGTGTGTGTGTGTGTGTGTGTGTGTGTGTGTGTGTGTGTGTCAATATAAAAGTGCTGAACGACGCTTTTCTGGAGGGGAAACCCAAGCACCTTCTGTGGAGTATAATGCTGTGAAGCTGATTACAGAGACTCTGTGACAGTGCTGGTTAGAGGGCATTTTAATTCACAAAGTGGGCAATATCTCTTACTGATTTGTGTGAGTGTGT
>NC_137674.1:45415749-45433249 GCF_963989245.1 Nansenia antarctica | reverse complement strand
ATTCGAATCTGGCCCATGCCCTGCTGACATGCCCTCTCCACCTTCTTCTCCTTACTTTCCTGTCTGTCTTCTCTATATCTGTCCAATAAAATGTAGAATATGAGTGGGACTGCCCCACTTTAAAATGTAATGATTTAATCCAGCTATTATCACAATGACAACAACCATGGGCTGATTTAGTCAAATGAATGTCATCTCATTGTCGTCACATTAGCTTTGCCTCACGTCTACCTCACGTCTGCCAAACTGCCTAACATCCTCCAACAACTTCATGCATCTTATCTCATGATTCTCTTCCCAACAACCAAATTAGTAGAATAACACATCACTCTGCAGCAGATTTAAAGTCCCACCTGGACAGGGCACATAAAGGGTAGTGGGCCTAATCAATGCAAAAATAAACCCTGTGCTTGATAGAACCAGCCTCAGCAAGGCGCTGCGCAGGTTCCCTCATATTGATCACATTGATCGTTTCTTATTTCATCAGGTTGATTTGAAGATCAGATTCTGCCCATCACTTTGCTCAAACTGCCCCTCTCAAACTGAGAAGACTCACTGACCGTCTAGGGATCGGTTGGATGTTTTCCTTCCTTCTATTGTGGAAACTTGATGAGTAAAGTAGCCCCTCCCATGCCGGGAGCCACCACTTGCCTGTTTGCGTCAATGATCAATGATACACCACACACACACACACACACACACACACACACACACACACACACACAAACACACAAACACAAACACAAACACACACACACACACACACACACACACACACAAACACACACACAAACACGCTAGCTATTGAAAATCTAAATTATGTTGTCACTTTTTCTTTTCCAGACAGATGACTCTGTTGTCTGTGAATTTAACTCAGTAAACGGCGTGTTTCCATATTGCGTTGGATTGATACTTGTGGTTGGGTGTAATTCTTTGGTCTGGGCCTTGGATGATGTTTGTTTCTTTTTTTTATACCTCTCAGAGTCTCTGATTTCATTCTTGCAGAAATGTCTTTGATGGATACAGCCAGCGGACACTAATAAATGTCCAATCATAAATCACAAATGTACAAATGTCACAATCACAATACACACATACACATACACACACACACACACACACACACACACACACACACACACACACACACACACAAACTAGTACTTACATTTTCTGCATTTTCATCCACTGATGTCAGATATACAGGACACTGAAAACCAATGTCTGTTGACAGTTCTGCTGGAGTCGTGGAACAAGAACAACGGACTACAGTAGGTGACAAATCTAATAAGAGAGACAAGCATAACAGAGAACCCCGGACTTGGCTGTAATCTATTTATGGATAAATATGGATGTATCGTTAATTCTTGCAAGAATAATCCATATTGATCATATAATCTTGATACTGTAATTTTATTTTCAGTGGGAAAAGACCTTGATTCACTTGATTGATCTTTAGTCAGGATCAAAGATAGAAAACTGCACTTGGTGACACATACTGTATGTAAAAATAAAATAAAGATAAAGCAACAAAAACCTCACATCATTTCACGCTCGGCTTGGCTTGTGGTTTGGCTCCCAGGCGGTTGAGTAGTTATTGAATGTGTTATTTAGCTCTGTGTTGTTCCTGCTCCCATTCAGTCATGCTGCTGATGTGGTGGGCTGAGTGAGGGGTAGGGATGAGCGTGTTTGCTGGGACGACCCCAAGGTCTCAGCTCTCGTGTTGATGGTAGATGGTATTAACATAGCGTACTAGCGTAACATACTAGCATAGTGTACTAGCGTAGCGTTCTAGCGTAACATACTAGCATAGTGTACTAGCGTAACATACTAGCATAGTGTACTAGCGTAACATACCAGCATAGTGTACTAGTGTAGCGTTCTAGCGTAACATACTAGCATAGTGTACTAGCGTAGCGTTTTAGCGTAACATACTAGCATAGTGTACTAGCGTAGCGTACTAGCGTAGCGTACTAGCGTAACATACTAGCGTAACATACTAGCATGGTGTACTAGCATAGCGTACCAGCGTAGGGTCAGAGCTGCCAAGTCTCACGCAATCGCCGTGAGACTCACGCATTTCAACCAGTTCTCACGCTCTCACGCCGCATCTCTATTTCTCACGGCGAGAAATAACAATTTGTTTTACGGGACTTTTATTTTTGAAATTCCTTGAAAGAAAGCTACCGGACATGAGTTTCGTGGCATCTTTCTGCATGCGCGTTAACTTGAGTCTGCAATCGAAGCGGCAGGCGAGCGCTGATGGAAGAACCTGTGTTCCCGCGAGCTGCAAGAACGTAGCAAGCAGTGTTGCCAGAGTGGGCTACTTTTGGTCACCCTGGACGGGTGGATTTGGCAGCTTTTAGACCGGTTGGGCTGGACATTGTCAATTCCGTCTGGCAACCGTGGTAGCAAAATATGTGCATACATTACAACATCGTATCTGGTAGCCTACTGGACTGGATTGCACCAATTTGGCGTAAGTCATTACTAAATGCAGGCATTTAGTAGTTACTAAACCCCTAGTTGTTTCTAGCTAGTTTCAAACTAGTTGTTTACTAATTTCGGTTGCACCACGCCAATCTTTTGCCAATCTTAGCTAGTAAATACTCAGTTTTGGTAAGTGTTTTTTGTTTCTCTACTGTAACATAACCAGGTACATTAATAATAATAATAATAATAATAATAAATAGTAATTGCAATTTACAATACAAATACAACAATTGGGGGTCCCTCCAAAAAAATGTGTCCGCGCTACGCGCACACAAGATCAACCACCAAGGCCTCATTCTGACCCAGGAAAAACCCTGGTATATACTGTATAACATGATAGCCATCTATGAGCAATGCACTGTATATAAGATGATGACCAAGGGTCTTTCTGCTGCTGACCAAGGGGCTGAGTCCTGTTGATGGGGCCCAATTTTCTTTTAGAGTCTGTAGGCTACTGTATGTTCATTAAGATTTCATAAATATGATATATTGTCTGAATGTTTGTCTTGTTTTATAAAATGTTAATTATTTTCATTTCTTGTGCTGGTTTATTATGAACAACATGTAATATTGCAGGAAACTAGCACAAATAATTGTGTGGGAGAGAGGGTCCGCTGCCGCCAAAACGTGCACAGTTTTGGGTAGCTCCACCGCCAAAGAATCTCACTCCAAACTTTTGGTGAAACTTGGCAGCCCTGGTAGGGTAGTGAAGCAGATTGTAACACATCAACTGTATGGGTTGATTAGGCTCATCCACTGGACCGTCCAACGCTAAGTAGTGACGCTCCAGAGGCCAAGCTGGCACAGCGAGCAGCATATACTTGAGGAGATATGGAATCATTGAATCAGAATGCGTGGTCGACTGTTATGGGTTTTAGTGGGTCGACTGTTATGGGTTTTAGTGGTTCAAGTTCAAATGTATTGTGCACAACATCACTCACAGAAATGTGTTGTCCTGGGTTTCAATGTCAATTTCATTGGATGGAGTGAACTGTTTAAAATATTTATTCATATTTGATTCGTATTGAAATGGGTCATTTTGAGAGAACTAGGATAGTGGTTTTGCGCTCTGTAAATGAAGTGCCAAGATATGTGGAGGCTGCGACTGTCAAACTCTAGTTCATCTGGTGGGATAATGGTTTTGACTTCAATCAGTGTCTGGTTGATTGACACACACAAACACACGCACACACACACACACACACACACACACACACACACACACACACACTCACACCCACACACATGCTGCCAGAGAGCTTCAAAGAGGTTCTGAACACTCCTCTTTAGTGCAGCACTCTCCACCGATGGGGAAACTTGAACTCAGCCCAATAAGACAGAAAGAAGAAAGCCTTCTCTTCTCTTGCCTCAGCAGTCTTTCCACCACTCAATAATTCTACTGCATCCTGTGTCAATGCCAGGCCACGGCTACAGTATAGATCCACAGGTACACTATTAAAAGCTAACAATGAGTTCACACATTTGGAGGGGATATGTTGTGAACTGTCTTTGCTCAATGTGGAAAAATGAGGTGTTGTGGCTTAAGATACATGGAATTGGAAGCCCTACAGTGCCTCTGAGATCCCTGACCTCTGAAACTCAAGGGCTGGTTAGAATAAACAGCTTAGAAACAAGTTAGAGATGTTTGAAGGAATCAATGAGAAACAATGAGCCCTGACCCAGCCAGCAAGTGCTTATCAGGCCACTGGTGGCTACATAGTGGCTCGTCAGCCAATATCACACCCCTGATGGTAAAAAATAATCCATCATCATGGCATTATGCCACGATCAGCCCAACAGTGTACCACTCATGCCAGTGGTAGATGGATGCCAGCATGCCAACACTAACCCGACAGTCGCGATGTGAACGCTGGACCGATGTAGGCGTGCCAATGGTAGACTGACAGTCAGCATGCCATCAGCCAGAGCAGTGTTCCGCCAGTGGACTCAGGACAGGTTACAGGTGTCGGGTTGGTGGTGGTCCTATCTTTGACTGATATGAATACTCAGCTAGCCAATGGCAGTGTGGCAATAGACCACTGTGTGTGGTGCTTTTGCTAACAGAGGGCTGCTGCCTCTGCCGACCACCGGGCCACTCATGGGCCACCACAAGCTTGCTAGCTGGGAAGTATGAGCTTTCAGCGAGTTGATGGTAGTCTGTAATGACAGAAAAAAACCTCTGTCTCTGGTTTTCTTTGCATCTCTCTCTTTTTTGCTGATGTTTAAATTCCACCCTTCTTTGACGCTGCTTCTCGGGGCTTCGCTCCCCCTGTTGCCATGGAGACGTCACCAGGCAGCGTTGTCTGCGATTTTCGCATTGCTATGCATACAGTACCATACCAAACCACGGTTCTTCTTGGGACTCACCCGCGCCAACTGTTTTTGTGTGGGTGGAGGGGTGTGCGTGTGCATGTGTGTGTGTTTGTGTGTGTCTATGTGTGTGTCTGTGTGTGTGTGTGTGTGTGTGTGTCTGTGTGAGTTAGCATGTGTGTGTGTGAGAGAGAGACGGAAAGAAAGTAAATAAGATAGGGAGGGGGGGGTGGAGGATGAAAAGGAGAGAGGAAGAGAGACAGAGAGAGAGAGATTCACACACACCCTCCTCCAGTGATGAGTAGAGGAGGAAAGGTGTGCGTGGGTGGAGGGAGGGATGCTGCAACGGAGCAGCTTATTTGCCTTCAGTTTGATCCTTGCCCCCCTTGAGGGCATTTCAATAGTGCACTGCTGCAAGCGTCAGCTGTAGCTGATTCACACATCCCATCTTCATGCCACATCAAGGTAACGTAGCCACTGAGCAACATGACCATGGAGAATACTGTACGGTGCTGATGGATAACAGGATACAGTATTGCGTATTGACCCACATTGAATAGGCAATGAGCAAAAACATTTCCAGCTCATTTTGTGCCTCGAGGCACCAGATGACTTAGATAAAATAGACTCCATGGGACGTACACTCATATTGGTAACATTTAGTTTTGCAGTGAACTGCTATTCATCACTCAAGCCTTATCAACTGTGACATATATAGGCATGCGCTATGCTAAAGCCAAGTGGAATCTGTTGATTGATGAATAGCTACGGGGGCATGATTTAAGAGCCTTTCAATATGCTGCTTACTGCCTATAACCACTTCCAATGTGTGCTGCATTATACACCACAGCAGGAAATTCAAATGTCCACAAACATTAGTTCCACTCACCCAAATACGGTTATGACTCACTATTTTCTCCTTAACTCGATTTCCTCTCCTAGTTTAGTTTTGACCTTTTATACAGTATGATGTTTGAGTTCTTTCACAAGTGTCTCAATTTGTGCATCTGCAGTGCTACAGTCAGCGTCAGGGGAGGTAGAGAATGGGAGGATGGGCTCGTTGTAATGCATGGTATGGAATGAAGGATGGTATCATAACACAGTCGCTTTTGGGTCGGCAGATCAGCTTTGAAAATTAGAAAACAGAATTTAAATTCATTGCTTTCATACTAGCATTGATTGCATCATTGTTGGTCCTTTTTATTTAATTATTGATTGCTTTTACCCCTTCCCCAACCCTCCCCTAATTGGAGGACATGAGAAGAAAATAACAACCACAGTTCCACTTACTGTACTGCTGTTCACACGACAAGGTACCTATAATATCCACACACGTACACACAAATAGACACACATGGTCGACACCGTTCCTCATTCTATTCCATGCATTCCAGTGAGCCCGTCCTCTGATCTCTACCTCCCGCAGCCTCCCAGATGCCCCTAGACTGCAGTCCCGTATCGGTCAGCTATATCTACATCCCTGTCAGGCCGCAGGATGGAGCACAAAGAACCAAGGACCAGAAGGTCACAGGGACTCATTTCAGCTGAGCACTGTTATGTAGAGACAAGCAGGCAGGCACTCCACAACAATAACCAGCTAACAGTGCAGTTACAGCAGAGAGGGTGGATGGATAGATGGATGGATGGATGGATGGATGGATGGATGGAGAGGAAGATGGATGAAAGGATGGAAAGGAGGATGGATGGATGGATGAAGAGGTGGATGGATGGATGGATGGATGGAGAGGATCGATGGATGGATGGATGGAGAAAAGGATGGAGAGGAAGATGGATGGATGGATGGATGAATGTCACTGACAACAAAGTGCCTTATACGATAACATTCTTATGATAAGATGTCACACTTATTGTCTACTTTACAGTAAGATAAAACTGTTGACTGGGTACAGTGCTTGTCTACAGTATTATGCCTGTCTGAGTGATGTACTGCTACCTCCCCTAATTTGGTTGGCTAACATTTGCAGGAAGTCACCCAACCTTGGCCTTTTCATTCGCTTGCCCTCTTCAGTGCAGTGTCTCCCCACCCCAGAGACAGGGTCTGTTTTTAGGGAGACAGCTGAGAGGGACAGACAGAGACATAGTACTGTACTGTTAGAGCCACAGTGACAGATGAGTTTGACCTCGCCTGTGTCCTGGACAAGTCCTCAGGGCGATGGAGGGGAAGGAGAGGGCTGAGGGGTCAGAGGTGATCCTGCAGGGTCAGAGTGTATATATATTGGCCCTGAGTGTAACCGTGGTGGGGGGGGGGGGGGATATACAGTGTATGTGTTTGTGTGTCTGTGCGTGCTTGCATGTGTGTGTGTGTGCGTGTGTGTTTGTGTGTGTGCACGCGCGTGTGTCAGACCCTCTGGGCAACGCTGGCTGGGAGAAGGAAGGACAGAGGACAGCAGGAAGGGTTGTCCTGGGAGCAGACGGATACAAGGGGCAGGAGACAAAGGGAGGATGAGAGAGAGGGTGGAAGAGAGTCTGACTGTTGGGTCTGTGCTCTATGAGGATGGTGCCAGGTCTCTCTCTCTCTCTCTCTCTCTCTCTCTCCCTCTCTCCCTCTCTCCCTCTCTTCTTCTTTCTCTCCTTCTCCACCAGCTTGAGTTCATAATCTGGGTTGTTTACTCAATATGGCGCTCGGTAATAAACGCACATGCATAGATTAGCACTACTGCGGAATTCAAAATAAGCCAAAAGTCCCTCTGCCTCCCGCCCCCCTGCCCAGAATGAAAGACAGAGAGCCAGATATGCACGGAGCACAGTGTGATGACATCAGACCAACAGATTCACACCAACAGCAGTCCAGCAGAATCCCAGGAATATTTGATGTATTCTCTCTGAAGTTCTGCCTTCTCTTGCTCCCTCATGCCCCCCCTCCCCCCCCCCCCCCCCCCCACAGCATCCACATTAAAAAGAGAGGGAGTGTGAAGTCAGTCTCCCTTTTGAAGACCTCAGTCCCAGACAAAATCCCAGTTAATGAGAGAGTGCATGTTCAGGAGGACTGTGCATGCATGTGCATGTGAGGGCTTGTTTTTGCTGGACAATTTTTGGGGTCTGAGTCACTCTGTCATCTACCCACATAGATCTCACCACATACTGTTAGTTATATCATGGCCATCAGAAAGTTACACCAACACCTCCACTACTCCTCATAATAGTCCCGTTAGATTAGACAGAGATGGAGCCAAGTCATGTGACATTCTGTGACAAAGAAATCCACCCATTCTGTCTGTTGTTTGACTTCATGACTGGGTCTATGCTGTTTTCTTCATTAGTCATAGACCGTACTCAATACATTGTCAAATACACCAACTCAGAAACAACTCACAGTAGACAATACTGTAGACTGTGTCTGCCTTTACCTCCTCTTGACCGGACAGAACTGGGGCACCTGTTAGAACAAGAGAGGCGGCGGGAGGACTAACACCTCTTCCCTCAGGGCTGCTGATCCCCTCAGCCTCGCCGCAGGTCCCTTCTCTCTCACAGTCTCATCTGTGGCCGCCGTGCCAGGGGCCTGCTGGGAAATACGAGGCAGAAGTCATTTGATGGTGTGTGGAGCAGCAGGGCCCCGCTGAGCAGCACATGTCAGCATTACTACCTACAGTCAGCAGAGGAGGAGGGACGGCAGCGTGTCAACAGGCCAGCTCTCATATCGGCCTTAAGTACCTTGTTATCTCTCTGGTATAGTCTAGCATGTTGTTTGTTGGATGAAGCAAACTCGTCGCACAGTTACAGAGTTCTATCGCGGCTTCTTCTCGAAGGGCTCAAAGGTGTTGAGGCGTATGTGCAGTACAGTAGGACTAGAGAAAGAACAGAGAAAGGACGTCTGTGGATCTGTTTGTGTTATTGTTGTTGGTGTACTACCCAGCACTACATCAATCTTAAAATATGAAGCCATTAATATTAACCCATCATCATTTTTGGCCTACACGCTACCAGCTAATGAACTCTGAACAGGCTGAGCATGTTAGCATAAGCACCTACTGTACAGTACACTGCAGGTCGATAAGCTCAGATCAGACCCCATGCCTTCCTTATTATACATAATAGCAGTATGACACGTGAAAAACCACTAGAGCAGGGCCAACAAACGGAACATGTTGAGCTCGCTGCACTGCAATGACTTAACCTTCCCACCTACCCCACAAGTGTCGTAATATTCACGTTTGTTCTGCAGCATATTCAGTACTTGCATTTAATAGTCTCAGTAAACATCGAAGACGTTTTAAGGGTTGTTTCCAGATATCTACTGTGGTAGTAGGCTTGTGGGCCACACCTGGGCGACACCAGCTGGCTGGCTGAAAGGGCCCAGTTCTCCAGAGAACTGCTGCAGCTGTTGACACTGGTTCTGGATTTCAGGACAGGACAGAGAGCTAATGAGACAACCCTACTGCCTCTGTCCACTGTCCTCAGGGACACAGGACAGGTTTTTGGGCTCTTCTCCATGTACTGTTCTTGGCTAGTGCAACCGGCCCCTTCATTATTTATGCTAGATGTGTTGTGTAGGCCTTTTGAAGTACACATTTGGATTTGATTTCAATGAAGACACAGCTGTGTGACGTTTTTTTTTTGCCACAGACGTGGCGGTGGTTGTGTGTTTGTTGGTGTCCGTAACAGCTGTAAAATGTTCTCACTAGTGGTATTTCTGTGAAATGAATGCCAATTTCATCCATAGATGAAAACCAAACCCCCCCAACCCCCCCACCCCCTCGTCCAGCTGGTGAAACACTGGGTTTAGAATTGAGTAAGAACAGACAGTAACAGTACAGTGGCTAGGAGGCTCACATACACGCTGTCATCTTGAAGTGTTAAAACCACAGTGAAACATCCCCCCTTGTTCCTACCAATCCCCACGCCTACTTCGAAACATTCGCCAACACTTGGCAAAAATGTACCTCCGAGTGGCCTGCCGCTCTGCACTATGTAGAACAGGAAGTCCTCCTAACCAAGGGGAAGCCTGTGTTCAGTGAGGATGTGATCTCATGGAGGGGGTTCATTTTAAGTGTGGTCACTGTCACCCCCTTCCTAGTCCCTAATGTGCTGCTAAGTGTTAAGTGGTTCTTTCTCAGTGCCTTTCCCAGTACTCTATTTGTGGAGCACTCACCCTGTATCACACAGGTGGACGGATTCAGCTGTTATGAATAAGGGAGAGGTTATGAATAATCTGTCATTCTCTGAGTCCAGGGTTTCTCTCAGCTTTCTCTGTGATGTCCGATGAAATGGATTCGATCTAAATGATGTGCATGCATAAAACATTGTTAGCCTACATAATGCACTAATTCAATTACGATAATAGCTGATATAGGGTTTAATTGAAAGACTTTAAAGCAGGGGTCGGCAATTAGGTTTGGCCTCGGGCCAAAAACATTTTGAGCCACTAGATGGCGGGCCCGAACTTTTTTTTTTTTTTTTTTTTTTTTTTTTTCCTAACACCAGGGGAGCCACCCCTCCTAAATTTCGTTGTTTGGTACCTGTACTGTAGCAATGACAATAAAGACCATTCATTCATTCCATTAATTCATTCATAAGTAATTGATTGTTAAAAAATGTGACACATTCTAATGCTTTGACTTTTCTTTCGAAAAATGTACACATCGCTAGTCAACTAACACAGCTTGTTTTGTGAGCCTGCTAACAATGTAAAGTAGTGTTGTAGTTAACTAGGTAACAATGTAAAGTAGTGTTGTAGTTAACTAGGTAACAATGTAAAGTCGTGTTCTAGTTAACTAGGTAACAATGTAAAGTAGTGTTCTAGTTAACTAGGTAACAATGTAAAGTAGTGTTCTAGTTAACTAGGTAACAATGTAAAGTAGTGTTGTAGTTAACTAGGTAACAATGTAAAGTAGTGTTGTAGTTAACTAGGTAACAATGTAAAGTAGTGTTCTAGTTAACTAGGTAACAATGTAAAGTAGTGTTGTAGTTAACTAGGTAACAATGTAAAGTAGTGTTGTAGTTAACTAGGTAACAATGTAAAGTAGTGTTGTAGTTAACTAGGTAACAATGTAAAGTAGTGTTGTAGTTAACTAGGTAGCAGTCCAATCCATTACGTTGCAGTATTTTGGCTTGACTAGCAAGTTTGTGTTGTGATTCTCAACAACGTTGAAACGTAGTTTCACCCTTTTCCATAGTTTTGAATAATAAATGTGTGGACTGACGATGTAGCGCAGCCTAGCTTATTCTAATAATTATTTAACATACTTTCATTCTGAATGATTCCCCCCTCCTCCCAAACAAGGTCACATTATTATTGGATTGGTTGTTTGCCTGCCGGGTGAAGTTAGCTAAACATTTAACCTGCTAACTAGCAAGAGAAACATCATGTCACTCTCCAAAGGTGTAAAGAGGAAAGTTGACGGTGAAAACAGGGCATTTAAAGAGGAATGGACAGCGAACTATAATGTTCATCCTACCTGGTTTCATCAACGCAAAGCCGTTGTGAGACTCACATCTTCCGTGCTCACAATGTTCCCTTTCTATACATGCGAGTCGTCCTTTTCCTCAATGAATGTGATAAAGACGCACGAGAGGAATCGATTGATGCAAAAAAAAACTTGAGAACTGCCTGCGGATTAAAGTGACGTCCATATAACCAGATATCAAGCAAATACTGACCGATGGGAGATGCCACTTTTCACATTAAGTGAGTACCAAGCCTGTCGTTATTGTATTTAATAACCTAATTGTATTTTGTATATTTTGAATGAATGGCTCATTGTAATTATTATCCCTAATAGCGTGTTTGCTCTGTCGTTTCAGGAGCATAGGCCTATGCACCACCACCCCTCGCATAAGCGGATTACTTTTCTTTCTTTTCTTTTTTTCACCGATTTTGTTGTCAATGTTTTTCAGAATATTAAACTGAATTTGCTTTGTTACTGTTCATATGTGTGTTGCAGTCACATATACGTAAACATTACGTTTGAATTATTTACTGAGCTGGTGTTATTTTTTTCAAACCACACACGGCTATTTCAGCACTACACGTTGTCCACCTACTTATGATTCACTATGAGGGGTTCAGCGTCAGTGCGCTTCGGTGCACCCCGCTGCCTGATTGTCTGTCCCTGTGTCATTCACTCTCAACATGGATAAAAGTACAATAAGCATTATTCAGGTGGAGGTAGATTCTCTATTCGGACATTATAGGCGCTATATGTGGGACTGTCGGTCGGATATTGTAAAAAAAAAAAAAAAAAAAAAAAAAAAAGTGGGTTCTCCAAATATTCTGCTGGGCCAAATATTATTGGTGATGGGCCAGCAATGGCCCGCGGGCCGCCTATTGCCGACCCCTGCTTTAAAGGGTGTGACTTTACTTATTGGATAGCACTAGACATATACAAAGAAAATGATGTTGGCCGCGCATACTTACATATGCCGCTCACACGCACACACGCATGCACACACACACACACACACACACACACACACACACACACACACACACACACACACACCCAACCACCCATCTACCCACCCACACACACACACACACACACACACATACACACACTTTGTCAATCACGCAGCCGCCTGTACCCGTGCCAACCGGACTGGGGTTTAGTGCCTTCAATCCATTAAAGCATTGATTGGAATCATATTTAGTAGCAGGGGTGGCAGATGCAGATTGATGTGCTCAGTCCCTGCCATGTTCCACATGTGGGAGCTGATGGGCTCACCCCTTAATTAAATCACACAGTGCTCTCCGCCGCCGCGCCGCCGCGCCCGTGGATGGCGGCTTTTATTTGGGGAATGTAAATCACAGGCTTGGTGGGAAGAGATGCACATGACGTCTGGAGAAGCACGGCGACGGCCATCCCCTCTGTGCTCTTTGATTGGATAGAGCTGTATGGTTCTGTTCACCCCGGCTAGACGCCACATCGGGGTACTGCCGCAGAGGAGTGCTGAGTGCTTCATCTCCTCTCTTGGTCTCCTAACAAAACTCAAACCAGCTGCAAGAAGTCATTTTAATGACTGTTCACACTTTACATCATGTTGTCTACAGTATCTTTCTCAGTTGTATTAAATACAACTACACAGTACTCACACTGAGTTGTAGTAGCTGCTTTAAAACAGTTGTCTTTCATTACCATTCAATCATTGTTTTATTGACCATATCTAGTGGATAGTGTACTTTTTCTTTTTTTTTTCTTTTTTTTTTTTCTTTCCTAGCACCAGGGGAGCCACCCCTCCTAAATTTCGTTGTTTGGTACCTGTACTATAGCAATGTCAATAAAGACCATTCATTCATTCATTCATTCATTCATCTGTGGTGATAGTGTACAGCTGATGCAGTGGGTCATATTAGTGACTTAGTCACATAGCAAAGTAGTTATACTGTAACTACCATGTCGCATAACCACATGCACAACAACAAGTTAGAAACAAAACACTGTTTAATCGAACCAACTGTTGGAATGTGGTCATGGTACCTTATAATCCATCAAATATCTTTATTGGTTTATTGCTTAAAAAAAGTTACAAGTTACCTACAACTTTATAGCTATAGATAGAACTCAGTACATTGAGTTGTAACATCAGAAGACACCCCAAACCTCCCTGATAAGAAGCTCGGTAGCGGAGCGACTTATCCTGCGTACATCATGGCTGGCTTGACACAGACAGACGGATCTCATGAGTTCCAGCTGTTTATTCTTGCGAGCCCGTCCGTATCACCGGATGGCTAATGGAGACCGCCGAACCCATTTGTATCTTTTTTTACTCTTTCTCCTCGAGAAATGAATGTCAGGGCTACTAAACCTGAACCCCACCAAACCATCTGTGAAACGCTGACGTGAATCCATTGCTTATCTCCCTCTCCCTCTCTCTTAAAGAGGCCCTAAATCAAGTTATCAAGAGGTTAAGTATACTACTCTTTGACTGATGATTCTCTCTCTCTCTCTCTCTCCCTCCACTTCCCAAAGCAAAGCACAGAAAGAAAGAGACAGAGAGGCTAACTCCCAAGGCCAGTCTCGTCGTGCCTCCTTTCTTCTCCTTCTCCTCTTTAATCTTTTAAGCACTCTGTCCATCTGTACCACTAGACTGCTGAAATCCTCTCTCTCTCTCTCTCTCTCTCTCTCTCTCTCTCTCTGTCTCTCTCACACACATACATCCAAAGGCGGCCTCGTATCTCCAACAACACTCAAAGAGAACAGAACCACCAGCTGTAGCAGCAGTGTGCAGCGGCGCGCTAGCCTAGCAGCATAGACGCCCACTCGTATCTGGCACATGGCTCTGGTTAACTTTAATCACCAGAGACTGCTGCTCCTGCGTATCTCCCGGGCTAAACTGTACTCAGGGTTGGGTAGGAACAGCTGCTAGCCCTTCCACATCTATTAGGACCCACTGTAAGAGGAGAGGGGCTATCACGTAGGGCAAACACTGAAGACTGGCGATTGTATCGGATTGGATACAGGTGCTGGTGACAGTGGGAGTGTGTGTGTGTGTGTGCGTGTGCGTGTGTGTGTGTGTGTGTGTGTGTGAGTGTGTGTTTGTGTCCAAATGTGTGTGTGTGTGTGTGTGTACGTGTGTGTGTGTCTGCCTGTGTGTGTGTGTGTGTGTGTGTGTGTCAACAGTACACTCCCACATGACACACATACACACACATGTGTGTTGTGATACGTTTTGGGAGACGCATAAGTATGTAGGCCTGCTTTAGCATCTTTAACAACAGTCATTTCAACACCTAGCAATGATGCTCGTTTCATTGACTGCTCCCCACATACATGTCATTCATTTGGATAGGTAGAATAGAAATAAAGATAGACATCTGATATCTCCATCCGTCTGCTTTTGCTCGGTTGCCAGCTGGATTCACAGAGAATTAGTAGAAAAATGTGCATTCACTGATGCCTGCCAATGGAGCACTAGCTTTTGTAGCACTTAGACCCAGCTATTTAAGATTTGACTGAGTTCTACAGCTAGACTCATGCTTGTTAGTGAAAGCACTTTTGAATCCAAAGGCTCCAACCTCGACCATTTTTTCGTGGGGACTTTCTGCTTATTTTTGGAGTGGCGTGGGAAAACATCCATTATTAGTATAGAATCGAATGGACCAGCATACTTATTCACGCTGCAGTTTTAGGGCATGTCTTTGAGTGTGTTGGGGCAGAGGGGTGGGGTGAGGGAGGGTGGGGGGAGGCGGGGTTGGTGGGTGGGTGGGTGGGTATGTGCGTGAGTGTGTGTGTGTGCTATATGTGGGTGGGTAGAGGGATTATCTGGGGTATCCATGGCTGGTTGCACTGATCACTACCACTTCACTGGGCCTACTGATAGGAACATCTGTACTGGAACAGTGCCGTGCCATAACACACCCACACAGTGATCAGCTCTGACAACAGAGTAGTCCCCATACTGTCACCCTGGGCCTGGGAAACAGATCTCAGGCATGATCAACAGAGGCCAGATAACAACTCCAGTGGACAAGGACAGAGGGTTAACATCTCAGGCATGATCAACAGAGGTCAGATAACAACTCCAGGGGACAAGGAGAGAGGGTTAACATCTCAGGCATGATCAACAGAGCCCAGATAACAACTCTAGGGGATAAGGACACAGGGTTAACATCTCAGGCATGATCAACAGAGGTCAGATAACAACTCCAGTGGACAAGGACAGAGGGTTAACATCTCAGGCATGATCAACAGAGGTCAGATAACAACTCTAGGGGATAAGGACACAGGGTTAACATCTCAGGCATGATCAACAGAGCCCAGATAACAACTCCAGGGGACAAGGAGAGAGGGTTAACATCTCAGGCATGATCAACAGAGGTCAGATAACAACTCCAGGGGACAAGGAGAGAGGGTTAACATCTCAGGCATGATCAACAGAGCCCAGATAACAACTCTAGGGGATAAGGACACAGGGTTAACATCTCAGGCATGATCAACAGAGCCCAGATAACAACTCCAGGGGACAAGGAGAGAGGGTTAACATCTCAGGCATGCTCAAGAGTCTACTCACCTTCGGGGGGGAGAGGGTTGAACATCTTTCCCTCTGTTATTCATCCCTCTAGTATGGAGCTGAGTAACATTAAATCAAGTCTGGGGGAAAGTTGGGGAAGCGGATTAACATGATGCATATGCATAACCTCCCAGTGAGAGGGAGGCTGCACTGAACTGCACCCATATGGCTCAAAACACCTCTGTTCCGCTCGCATCGTCATGGCAACGGAATATCTTCAAACGAATGGGAGCTATATTGCTGCACTGTGATGTGTGTGTAAGCGTCTCTATGTGTGTCTCTCTGTGTGTGCTGCAGCATGTGTGCGTGTGTGTGTGTGTGTGTGGGGGGGGGGGGAGGGGGGGGGTGTCTATTTGTGCGTGTGTGTGTGTGTGTGTGTGTGTGTGTGTGTGTGTGTGGGGAGGGGGGGGGGGTCTATTTGTGTGTGTGTGTGTGTGTGTGTGCGGGGCGGGGGGGGTGTCTATTTATGTGTGTGTGTGTGAGAGAGAGATATCTGAATTCATAGACTATCTTCCTGCAACATACAACATCTTCCTCTTACGTGTGGGGTCTAGGGAGCTTGCCGGTTTTATCAGTCATGTCCCTAGTATCTCACTTTCTCTCTCTCTCTCTCTCTCTCTCTCTCTCTCCCTCTTTCTCTCCCTTTCTCAGTTAGTTATTTTTTCCTTTTTCCTCTCACCTCACAACTACTGGAGTGTTAGCTGTAATCTACCACGCCGCAGAGCAAAATGAGCTGTATATTGCTGATGGTTGCTAGGCTACGGGGGGGACGGAGCCTGTCTGGGAAGATTCCCTCAGCTCCGCTGGGTTTAATGTAGTCGCTTATGAACTGTCAGAGAGCCTCCGAACGTTCCTCTATCACCACTGCGCCAGCAAAGTGGAGCTAATAAAAACTTTAAACAAGCCCTTTTACCTCACACACCCTTCAGCTCAACGCAAACAGTGGTTCAGTTGAGGTTGAAGTGTGCTCGTGTTGACTGTGGGTTGTTTCACTGGAGGAAAAAGGGTTTCTAGAGAACATCTGGTGAACCTGTTGCAGCTTTCTCCAAGTGTGGCGTGAGCCTTGTAGGCACCTACTGGAGTCAGGCCTGTGCCAGCCTCGCATCTCCTGGATAGACTCTGTGAGGACTGAAGGTTGTTTTACCACCGAACGCCATGGATGTGTCCTCTGCTTATTGTGTAGCTAGAGCCAGGACATGACGTGACCCAGATGAACAAGGCTGTAGTATCATACATATTATATATTAAACATACTGATGTTTCCCTGCGGTTTATCTGTCTGTTTTTACATCTATTGACTGTAAAAAAGATTGTTGTTGTAGTTGTTGTTATGCTGCTTAATTATAACTACACCACCAGCCCACAAACATTTCATTTCCTTATACTCAAAAAACAAAAAAAGACAAAACAACAATTTAATCCCAAATGGATGCCCGGGGATGAGGAAGTATGTTAGAGCAGATGTTACTCAGGGTTGTGCACATGCATCTCCTCAGCTTATCTGTGTCCCATTATGGACCATTAAAACTCTATTCCACCACTGTGTTTGTGTGTGGCTCTGAAATGATGAAATACCCCGGGCAGCACACACACTGTGTGTGTGTGTATGTGCGTGTGTGCGTGTGTGTGTGTGCGTGTGTGTGTGTGTGTGTGTGTGTGTGTGTGTGCGTGTGTGCGTGTGTGTGCGTGTGTGTGCGCGCGTGCATGTGTGTGTGTGCGTGTGTGTGTG